>NC_141896.1:15071122-15091706 GCF_030686135.1 Camelina sativa | reverse complement strand
TTGTGTAAAACTCTGAGTCTTAGAGTTTATTTTCGTTTTTCTCATCCCAAGAACAATTTACTGCGAGTTTCTTATTTAATTTGCAGGTACAATGGAGCTTTCTCCAGAGGCTATGGAAGCTTTGAACCAAGCCATGTCCAAGCAAATAGCAGAAGCAAACAAGTTAATGTCTACTCAGTTTCAGCAACAAATGGAGCAGCTCAGTAACAAGTTTGAGAAACAGTTCAAGGACATAGCTCACGCATCTAGTGCTTCAGAACAGAGTTCTACAGAACCGCCTAGTCCTAATGAGGCCCTTCGTTTAGCCAAAGGAAAGGCTCATGTGAGAGCTTCTCCAAAGCCTACACGGATCAGAACAGCTAAGTCACCTACTGGGGGGAGAGAGACTTGTTTCAATCAAAGGAGAAACACTCAAGGTACAGAAAGAGAGCCGCGCAGAACTAGTAGAGATCACATTCGTCCAAGATGCACTGAACAAGTAGCTGGGCATCGAATCTACATTGAGTCAGATAGAGAGTATTCTGAAGAAGAAGAAGTTTCAGATCATAGTCAAGAGACAATGAGGAGAAACAGAAACAGAGATCATGGCAGGGATTATGATCCTTTGAGACAGCAGTTGAGTCATCTCAAGATTCAGTATCCTTCTTTCCATGGTACCAATGACCCAGAGACTTATCTAGACTGGGAAAGGAAGATGGAGTCCAACTTTCAGGTTCAAGGTACTTTTGAGTTGAACAAGGTGAAGATAGCCATATCCGAATTCAATGGCTATGCTTTGTTGTGGTGGGAGCAGTTGGGGCTTACTAGACATCGACAGAGAGAGCCTGCTATCACTACATGGGAACAGTTAGTCACGCAGATGAGAAAGAAGTTTGTTCCTACACACTACCAGCGGAGATCCTTAACAAGCTTAGGCGTCTCATTCAAGGTACCAAGTCTGTTAGAGACTACTATCAAGAGCTGGAAACACTTATGATCAGGGCTGATCTAAGAGAAAGTGAAGACATGGTTATGTCTAGATTTTTTGGGGGTTTAAACAGAGAGATTCAAGACAAGATAGAGCTGCAGAATTATGAAGATGTGCAAGAAATGGTACATAAGGCAGAGTTAATTGAATCGCAGATCAAGAGAAAGGGAGTGAGGTCAGCTTTTACGCCTAACATCTCCAAGCCAAGAGAGTTCAGTAAACCCGCCTTCACCAAGGACAGCAAACCTGCGACAGCTACAGTCAAAGAGGAGGTTAAGATTGATTTCAAGCCCAAGAATAGCACTTCTACAAGTCATATCAGGTGTTTCAAATGCCAAGGAATGGGGCATTATTCCAGAGACTGTTCTAACAAGAAGATGTTTCTTCTTCAAGATGGAGGAGAGATTGTGCCAGTAGACAGTTCAGAGAGTGAACCAGAGCCTGAACTAGATGAAGAAGGAGAATCCGCAGTCATGGGAGATATGCTAGTAGCACGCAGAGCTTTAAGTGTTCAGATGCATCCAGATGATAGAGGTCAGCGTGAGAACCTATTTCATACCAAGTGTATGGTTCAAGACAAGGTCTGCACTTTGATTGTCGATGGTGGTAGCTGTACTAATGCAGCTAGTGAAGAGATGGTACAGAAGCTTAATCTCAAGACTACTTCACATCCAAGACCTTATCAGCTACAGTGGTTGAACAACAAGGGTGCTTTGACAGTCACACAGCAAGTGATGGTGAAACTAGCGATTGGGAAGTATGAGGATGAGCTGCTTTGTGATGTCATTCCAATGAAGTCAAGTCATATCCTTTTGGGAAGACCATGGCAGTTCGACAGAAGAGTGTTTCAAGATGGCTACACCAACAAGCAGTCATTTGAGTTCAAAGGGCGCAAGGTCACTCTTCTACCACTTACACCCAGCGAAATCTACAAGGACCAGCTTCACATGAACCGCAAGGATACAGAGAAAGTGTCTCACAGCCTGTACATCAATCACAACGAGTTCAACAAGCTATTTGAGCCAGAGATGATCACATTCAAGTTTGGGTATAAAGAGACACTCACCAGCACTAAGCCAGCAGAAGAGCTTCCACGCGAGATCATAGAGGTTATAGAGGCGTACAAGGATGAGTTTCCAGAAGAGATATCTCCAGGCTCGCAGCCACTACGCGGGATAAAGCATCAGATCGAATTGGTACCAGGTTCAGCTCTATCGAACAGACCAGCTTACAGCACCAATCCAGTAGAAACTAAAGAGCTTCAGAAGCAAGAAGAAGAGCTGATGAGCAAGGGACACATTAAAGATAACCTCAGTCCAAGTGCAGGTAAGGATAATGTAGTCACAGATGCATTATCCAGGAGGTACACTCTCATTTCTACTTTATCTTCTAAGCTAGTAGGACTTTATGAGACTGACCTCGATTTTGCTGAGAGCTATGGCAAATGCCATAAGTTTGCTTTTGAAAACTACTATAGGCAGGATGGGTATCTGTTCTTAAATGATAGATTGTGCATACCAAGAGGATCCATGAGAGAAATGCTAATCAGAGAAGCTCACGGAGGTGGACTAGCTGGACATTTCGGAGTGTCAAAGACTCTACTTGGACTGCAAGAACACTTCTATTGGCCTCAAATGCAGAAAGACATTGAGAAGGTTTGTTTTAGGTGCCATATCTGCAATATGGCGAAGGGTAAGGTACAGCCTCACGGCTTGTACACTCCTCTACCGAATCCTTCTCAACCTTGGACTCAAATTTCAATGCATTTTGTTCTTGGCTTACCTCGAACCAGAAATGGTAGAGATTCTATTTTTGTTGTGGTTGACAGGTTTAACAAGATGGCTCACTTCATTGCAAGTCACAAGACGGATGATGCTGTTATTGTAGCTAACTTGTTTTTCAGGGAAATCATCAGGAGGATCAATGACAACGCATATTCCGATTTGAGGACAAATCCTTTTGAAGAGGGGGAGGATGATATGATCGTGGCAAGCAAGGAGCCAGAGGCTGCAGAGCAACCGGAGATAGTGGGAAGGATCACTCGTTCAAGAGCTAAGGAGATGGCCAAGGAAGCTCATGCACTCATAGTTGACGGGCCATTCAACCTACCAAGGATCCAAGTCTTCAAAATATCCAACCTAAAGACTTCACCCGGTAATGAGGACTAGGTAACTTAGGTGTGAAGTTTGTACTATTTTTCCCATAGCTGAGTTTTGTCCCAATGGGTTTTCTCAGCATGGTTTTTAATGAGGCAAATGGATCACTACGTCGAGTTATATAGAAATCATTACCAAAGGGGGAATAATGTACAAGTCACCAGACTTCAGACTTTAGTCACGAGACTTCAGTATTGTGTCACCAGACTTCAGACTTTAGTCACCAGACTTCAGTATTGTGTCACCAGACTTCAGACTTTAGTCACCAGACTTCAGTATTAAGTCGCCAGACTGCAGTACTTGATGTTTTGCTGTTTTTCTTGTTTTCCTTAAAACGTCTTGTTGTTTTATTTTGAACTTCCTGTTGTTTGGAGTGTCGAGCCTAGGTTAATTATAAAGCCCCATAGCCACGCCTCCTTGTTCTTTAGCGAAGAAGTATGTTGTAAACACGTTTTGTGAACTTTCTTCTCTCAATTTGAATTCTTGAATGCGTTCTTGATTTCTGGGTTTCTATACACTTTGTGATTCAGAAACTCTTCACTTGTTACAATCCATATCACCACCTAAATAATCTATCTCCATCTAATCATTGTTCTATCATTCGATCATCACCATATCCCTCAATATTCACGATCTCACATCATCATCCCCACCGTATTTGCCCCTTCCGCACCATCATCACCGAGTCTCATCATCATTCATCAGTCTACAGCCTTCATCAGAGTTTCTATCCTAGGGAGATCTTATCACATTCCTTTACCCAACATAGACTCAGTTGATACCTTCTTCCCGTGATCCGCACGATTCACCCTTCTCCCAACATTCACATTTGGTACATTCTCCTTATTCTCCTCGACTCGAGTATTTTATTCCTTTATCACATGGCAATTCCCAACTAGCTCCAACCGATCGAAGCTACTCGAAATGTTAATATTCCCCGTATCTTTCCGCGTGATTTCCCGGAGATTTTTTTCTATTTTTTTCTGGAGCCCCCGCCGCAAAAACAATCCGGCTGGGTGATGATCCTGACTTCCGACTCCCTCATCTCACCTTCGTAAAACCATCATCCACCGGCATAACAACGCTCTCCACTCTTGGTGCTGTTTGGGAACCAAGATCACCTCCTTAGCTGATACAGCCTTTGGAAAAAAAATTAATGAATCAAATGCCCGTACACCCCGCATCCGGAACAGATGGTATTCAGTCCCTCATAGGCTACAAATTAATGCTCACCATTGATCATCACCGTACCCTTTAAAGCTTTCCTCAAGTTCACTTCCACGCATGTCCTAGCGAACCGAGCTCTCTCAAAATGTAGAGTAGTTAGGTCCACCTTTATAGGTCTCCCTAACCCGCGAACAATCACCATTAAAATCAATTTGTGATAAAAATTAACAGGAATATTCGCCACTCGAATCCACACCAGCATCGTGACTATCTCATCCTTCAGTGGATCAAAATTCGGAGTCCAACCTTGCACCATAAGGTAGCTTCTAAAACCTTCCATGGCTCTCCAGTCAAAGCCGCCAAGTACTTATCTTCCAACTCAAAATGAACCATGAAAAAGTGACGCGGAAAATCCATGACATACATCTCCCCTCGTGGCTGCCACATCTCTCTCAATTTCCTGCTACGGGCCGAAATAGAAATACTTCGACCTAGAACGTTCACAATCATGCACTGCTTCCATAAACCATTCATCACATCTAACACCTCTTTTCCTATGGTTATTACTGGCTCCCCATCTTCTCCATCAAGAAATTCTAGCGTCACCATCTCATCCACAAAACCTCGTCCAACACTTCCTCCGGTGAGAGCCTCCCTCCAGCGTTACTTCCCACTATTCTCTCCACCCATGTGGCCACTGTATCTGGAGGGTCACCCATTGGCCTCTCCGTTTCACCAATGTCCGTCATGGTTACATCTTGTTTTCCAGCCCCCAAAATCACGCCATCGCCAACTCTAACCGCCATAATGTCTTGTTTTTATTGTCCTAACCGATTGCGTTTTTGATCTTCTCTTTTTTTTTGGTTAACCATGATAAATATTACATAATGCATTTTGGTAAGAGTTGGTTTATGTTCTGTTTGTTGATGCTTTTGTAACCAAGTAAGCCTTGATGTCAACCTAAACCTGTAAATCATACCATACCTAAAAATGAAAAATACCTAGGGGTGAACCTCTCCATTCACCCCATTTTCTCTCAGCCAATCAGAATCTTCCATCTAATATTTCATTTAAAAAATAAATCAAAATTAAATTAAAAAGCAAACAAAATTATGGAAACAAATTCTGTATACGTTTAATTAAGGAAATTTAAATATTGGCTTAGTTTTTGATTTTGAAAATTAGAATAAAATTATATGTCGGTTTGAGTTTACAAATGAAGTGGTTATGGTTTAGATTTTACAATTAAAATGAAATTATATGTCGGTTTGAATTTACAAATGAGGTGATTAGGGTTTAGATTTTATAATTAGAACGAAACTATATGTCGGTTTGGGTTCACAAATGAGATGGTTAGGGTTTAGATCTTACAAGTAAAACAAAATTATATGTTGGTTTGGGTTCACAAATGAGATGTTAGGGTTTAGATTTCACAATTAGGACGAAATTATATGTCGGTTTGGGTTCACAAATGGGATAGTTAGGGTTTATATTTTACAAGTAAAACGAAATTATATATCGGTTTGGGTTCACAAATGAAATGGTTAGAGTTTAGATTTTATATGTGTCGGTTTGGGTTTATTAAAGAGCGGTTTAAATTTTTTTTAAAAAATTTTATAATAATGTATACAGATTTTATTTTCTTATTTTATAAAAGGGTGAATGGAGATGTTCACCCCTAGGGATGAACCCAAGTATTGTTCCCTAAAAATTGGGAGGCTTTTGGAAATGAAGGAGCTAAACACCATTTCCATCTTGCATCTCTGCTTCATTTCTAAGTCATGGGAATGTAAGATTAAAATTATTCTCATAATTGTAAATAGAGGACTCTAGAAACTGCTTTTGCTGGAAAGGTAATTTTTTTTTTTTATGTTTATCACCCTATATAGGATCTATAAACGATTAATCAATATAAAAATATAATTCCTATAAGTTTAACCAATCAAAACATAACAATATATTCATGTAATACTATATTTTAAAAAAAAAATCTAAAAACAAAACAAATGAAGTTTATAATAAACAATGTTATATGTTTATTTAAGTTTATAAATGACAATTAATTTTTTTAATTAAATAAAATTATATGTTGGCTTGGTTTACAAATAACTAGATTCTGACCCACGGTAAACCGTGGGCTGAACTTTTTATTTAATGTAAATTTGTAATAATATATTTTGTTATTATATTATTTTTAGTAGTTTATGATTATAAATCATTTTGCTTATATAATTATTATTATATGTTATAAATGTTTTTTACAGAATTTAGATAATATTATTTTTAATTAAGTTTTTGTTGTTGTATTTGGGTAGCTTTAAAACTACCATTATATTAATGTCATATTTGTATATAGTTAGTAATCGTGATTGTCAAAAAAGATATTTTAATGGAAAACATTTGTCAATAAAACATTAGTATATTAGTATGTAATGATGACTAAAATTGTTTAATATTTGTTCATATCATTCAATCCTTACTATGGTTCTGAAATACGTAAAAAAATGTAACTAATATGTAAAAATATATTATATTAGTATAATCTTATTTTTGGTGAGGAAATTATTCGAAAAATATTAAAGATATTATTTTCTGTTGACGGAATAAACATTCGGTAAATATATATATGATACGATAAGGGGATCAACGTGATATTTTTTTACTCTCTTTAGCTGTGACATTTTTTTTTTTTTAGGAAGCTGTGACATTATAATTTGTTTGATTTTCTGTTAAGGAGATAAATATTCGGTACATATATAGGATACTGTTACAAATCTAACTTGTTTAACGGAAGTGATTTTTTTTTCAACGTTTTTTCTTGAATACCCATGTAACATTAATCTGTTTAGTCAGATAGCTAATTATCTTTTTTACCCTTAATGATTATATCATTTTATTAACTATTTATAATGGCATTTTGATGTAATTTTTTACACTTTAAAGGTTAAATTTATTTTTGTACTTCTCAATTAATATAGTAGGATAGTTAAGATTTAGATATTACAATTAAACGAAATTATATGCCGTTATAAAAAAGTGATCATAGATTTTTTCTTTTTTAAATATAAAATTAAATAAAATATCGTTGTATTTTAATGAGTTAAGCTAATAAAAAAATAAATGAAGAGGTTCATCCTATAAATGTATCAAAAATGGTTCATTGTGAGGGGGATAACATCAACAATAAAATTATACATTTTTTTTTTCTTTTGTTGCTGACAAGAATTCAAGAATCGCGATATCAAAACGCTAGAATCCAAAACGGCGTTTAGTGTATGCCTTCCGATCAATACAAGAAGGAAACTAATCTCCCCCTGAATCAAAAAAGCAGCGAGATCTTTCATCTGAAGCAACCATGGTTCCTAAGATCACATCAATGGCTACCACTAGACCTCTCTGTTCAATTCCTTACTTGCTCCTCTCTTTCTCTCTCCTCTTCGTCTTCTCGCTTCTCTTCTTCTTCTCCAATTCCTTACTCTCCAACCCAAATCCGAGATTTTCACACATTACTCTTCAAAACGGCATCAACGTCTTTGTAGCTAAGCTTCCAAGATCCCTAAACTATGGCCTTCTCGAGAAATACTGGTCCTCTTCTTCTCCAGATTCACGCATACCCACCGACCCGGATCACCCGACCCGTAAAACCCATTTACCAAAAACCGATGCATACCCACCGTACCCGGAGAACCCACTGATAAAGCAGTACAGCGCCGAGTATTGGATCATGGGAGACCTTGAAACCCCACCGGAGAAACGAATTGGATCTTTTGCTAAAAGGGTTTTTAGTGAATCTGACGCTGATGTAGTGTTCGTGCCCTTCTTTGCTACGTTGAGTGCTGAGATGGAGCTTGGAAATGGTAAAGGTTCGTTCAGGAAGAAGTCTGGAAATGAAGATTACCAGAGGCAGAGACAAGTTCTTGATTTTGTCAAGAACACTGAAGCTTGGAAACGCTCCAATGGTCGTGATCACGTTTTTGTTCTAACTGGTACTAAAGTTTCTCTCTTTATATCTTTGGAACTTGTTTGGACGCAATTTGACAGATCTGGATCGTATAAGTATAGATTTTGTCATGTGGGTGTGGTGTGTCTGTAGATTTGGTGTAGAAGCTTATGTAAGTTAAATGTGTGGATGGTGTGTCAGGTTAAGTTAAAATGTTGAAGCGTTCTTTGGCAGACCCAGTTGCAATGTGGCATGTTCGTGAGGAGATTGCTTTGTCGATTCTTCTAGTGGTGGATTTCGGAGGCTGGTTTAGGCAAGATTCTAAATCATCCAACGGGACTAGCTTGCCTGAGAGGATAGAGCATACTCAAGTCTCTGTCATTAAGGATGTGATTGTTCCATACACGCATCTACTTCCTAGACTTGATTTGTCTCAGAACCTGAGACGTCACAGCCTTCTTTATTTCAAAGGCGCTAAACACAGACATCGGGTAATCACTCTTACGAAACTCGCTTCTTTAGTTTGAGTCGTTACATTGCTTGATGCAGAGACTCTTGTGAGTGGTGAGTTCATGGCTCATCTGTTATAGCGTAAATGTATTGTTCTTTTCGAAATTTTAGTGTTTCCCAATCTTGGAAGAACTTGGCCTCGACTGTTTGTTTACACTTGTGTCTTCTTATATGTAGAGTGTGTAATCTTTCCTGATGAATACATAAATACATAACCTTTAGCATGTTGTAAAACAGTCACATTTGTATTTACAATTTGCAAACAAGTATATAATATATTTCACATGTAAATGCAAATATAGTCATTGGCCTTATTTGAATAGATTAGTCTTATGTCTTCATAGCAAACGGTCTGTTCTCTATCAAGCAAGTTTTTTGGTGTATATGGATGATTTGTATAATTTGAACTTGACAGGGAGGGTTAATTAGAGAAAAGCTATGGGACTTGCTGGTCGATGAACAAGGCGTTGTCATGGAAGAAGGTTTTCCTAATGCAACAGGGAGGGAACAATCGATAAGAGGGATGAGAAACTCAGAGTTCTGCTTGCACCCAGCCGGTGACACTCCCACTTCATGCCGTCTCTTTGACGCCATTCAAAGCCTATGCATCCCTGTGATTGTCAGCGACACCATAGAGCTCCCATTCGAGGGAATGATCGATTACTCAGAATTCTCAGTCTTTGTCTCTGTAAGTGATGCATTAACACCTAAATGGTTGGCTAATCACCTCAGAAGGTTCTCTGAGAGAGAGAAGGAAGCATTCAGAAGTAGAATGGCAAATGTTCAGACAGTTTTTGTGTATGATAATGGTCAGGCCAATGGGATTGGACCGATTGAACCCGATGGTGCGGTGAATCACATATGGAAGAAGGTTCAGCAGAAAATGCCAATGGTAAAGGAAGCAGTGATGAGGGAAAGAAGAAAACCAGCAGGTGCTGCTTCTGTTCCTCTTCGATGTCAATGTATCTGAATCATACAACCAAATCCAGAAGAAGAATTGTTGTCTTTTTTGTTTATTTGTCATTTACTTTTTGTTTTTGTTTACAATCATTGTTATGGCCTTTGGCATTCCCGGGTTCAGAATACAAAAATTAAAATTATATCTCCAATCACCAAACAGTTCTACAAAGTGGAAGTTCAAAATGGTAACTACTAACTCTTTAGTTTGACAACTGGTGCAGTTTGGTATGTTTATCGATATCACTGGGAGCAGAGGCTACATTGACTTGGGAATCTCATCACAAGCCACCACGGTAGCATTGGTTAAGGTGAATCATCGAAGAAGAAGTCACCGTACCGACGATTTCAATCAGATCGAAAATGTTATATCATAAACGAAGAGGATTAATTATGCGACAAATATAAAATAAATTTTTCACTACTAACGGATTCAAGAAATTTAACTATTAACATTCAATTTTCTGAAAAAGACGGAGCATTTTATTTGATTTATTAGAAAACACTTATTGGAATCAAACGTCTCATCTTTTTTTTTTTTTTCAAATCCTTTATATGTGCACAAGTCACATATCCAATAAAAATCTGCCACATAGAATTTTTTTTATATTAAAAATAATTTTAAAATAATATAACAAAATTATAAATTCGAAAAGTAAAATAAAAAACCTAACTTTTCTTAACTGTTTTCCCACTCCTCCACGATCTTTGCAAATTGGTTTTTTAAAAAAATTGACTAAAATCATCAAGTATTACAGAACTATCAATAAAATCCAAAAATCATCGAGACCATCTTTGTTGTTCCTCTTTCCGCCCACCTTTTTTTTTTTTTGGTTCAAAAGCTTTATCCCACTTATTTTCACAATTGTCTCTCTTAAATCAATAATTGATCCTCACAATTGAGAAATTTCTTAGAAGATATCATGGATTGTTACCTCATATCAGGTATAGAATGAAGACGACATCGTAAGCAATCTGAAGCAACTAGGAAATGCTCAAACTTTTCTGTGGTAGCAAACTCGCGCAAACTTATTTTTCCATATGGCGAGCCATACAAGAATGAAAAGTAACAGAGAATTGGTGAGTATAGTAACGTAAGCAATTCTGTGTGTTATTCAAATGTTTACTTGAAATATCCGATCATGATAATATATGACTATTGTCATTTGCACTACAGTATTTTTCGTATAATATATGTGTAATGATTAAAAAATATATAGATTTGACTTTGCTATACTATGTCTCTGACTCTGACTCTACGTACGTTTCTAGCTATAACTATCTTTCTCATCTCATCTTATTATGTTTTTCTCTTGAAGGTGAACGATTACCCGCTTTATCCATACAAACACAATGGTGTAGCCGTGTAGATGGAAAAGTGATTAGAGGATTAGTCTTCTGTATAAGGTATCAAGTTAAACCCAAATTATGAATTGAAAACAAAACCAAAATGACAACGGTCTATGTTGTGTTAATTATTCAGGAGTTCAGGCTATGTTTACATTTTTCTCATATTAATCTTTGAATCTATATTTTTCCTGTACGAAGTACGGGTCTAATACTAATAGTCAGATATTTCAGAAAAGTAAAGAAAACGTTTAAAGAATTCCTCGGTTCCTTACAATTACAACCACAAAAATCATATGTACGTACCCCATCTATCAATTTATTTCTGACCATTCTTATTTAAACAAAATGTCTACTTTACCGTATTAAACGAAAATGTCCCTACTTACGTAACGAATGGGTTAGAATTACTGGTTAGAACAAATAAAAATTATATGAGTTGACGGTTTACTTGGAAAGGAACTTCGTCGTTTGCTGAACTCCAAAAACCAAAATATTCATGGACTCAGGTTTTTTCCCTTTAAACTTAGAAAATCTGAACTTTCAATTTGTTTAACGGGATATTTATAGAAATGGGAAAAATGTCATTAAAATTTCTAAGTCTACATTTTCTGTTGATTTAAAGCCCGAACTCTGTTTTTGGAAGAAAAAAACACCAATTATTTGTTGACTTCCAAATAAATCGCAAACTCTCGTTGATTTAGTCTTTCGAGGCACAACGTTAACTGGTCAAACGGAGAAATTAAACAGGGTTAATTATCAGTTAACGAGATCCGTTAATAGCAAAACGATACTGTTTATAACACCCTAAAACCCCCAAATTAAGAAATCGATTCTCAATTTCCCCAATTCACAAACCATAATCGATCTCAATATATATTTTCTTCTTTAATTTCTATTTTCTTCTTCGATTTCTCTCTTCTTCTTCTTCAAGTTGACGAGATGAGTTGTAGCTCAAAGACATCGGTGGTAGCTTCGTTCGACCGTGGAGTGCCATTGTAGTGTAATTGTGGAGCCGGTGTAGCGATCTTTACATCGAGAACTGAAGAGAATTCTGGTCGACCGTTCTTCCGGTGTATAACAAAAAGAGATCTGGAATCTTCTCGTCATCGAAGATATCATGTTTGATTAGGGTTAGATCGATTAGGGTTTATGAATTGGGAAAATTGAGAATCGGTTTCTCAATTTGGGGGTTTTAAGGTGTTATAAACAGCGTCGTTTTGATATTAATGGATCTCGTTAACGGGATAATTTTACTCCGTTTAATTTCTCCGTTTGACCACTTAATGTTGTGCCTCAAAAGACTAAGTCAACGAGAGTCTGCGATTTATTTGGAAGTCAACAAATTATTGGTGTTTTTTTCCTCCAAAAGCAGAATTGGAGTTTTAAATCAACAAAAATATAGATTTGGGGATTTTAATGACAATTTTCCCAATATAGGCATTTTACGAGTTAAAACTTTGAAATGAAGTACTATTGTCCGTACTTGCGTTATTAAGCATTTTTAGAGAAGGAATTGACGTTTTTGCCCTCTGTCTCCTCTCCTCTCGCTCTCTTCTCTTCTCTTCTCATCCGTTCAACAAGCCAAGCTCTCTCCTTTTCCGATCAAAACCAGAGTTTCTTCTTTCGACCACAACCATGGCGTCTCACCACCATGCTCCATCAACACCATCTCCAACACAAGCTCTTTGGCCTCCAAAATACAAAACTGCTTTGTCACCAACAACATCTCAGATCCAAGAAATTCAATAGATTCAATTTAGTTTATTTTGGAGGAAGGAATCTAAACCCTAAGGGGATACAATCTAGTGAATCCAAGGGATCCAATCACAAAGATTTATGAAATCAAAATTTCCCAACCGATTTCATTATCATCACCACCATCATCAGATCTCATCATTAACTAAACCCTTCTTCTTTCTCTTCCTCCGAAGAAATCGCCTCCTTCCACCGCCATCATCATCTCAGATCCCATTAATTCAATAGATTTAATTTAATTTCGTTTTGAGTGAAGAAATCTAAACCCTAACAGGATACTATCTTGTGAACCTAATGAATTTAATCACAAACAATTATCAAATCAAAAGTTCCGATCATCTTTAAAATTATTTCATTACCCGAATTTCATCAATCATCAATTCATCACCATCTCGTTCGCCAGATCTCACCATTGTCAACAAATCTGATTAATTTATCGTAAATGTAATCATAAACAAGTTTATGATGATAACTGCCGAGGTTCATTGATCGACAAAATCGCAGATCAAAAAAAAAAATTAATTTCCTTTTCTAAGGAGAGTAAAGACGTCTTTTTATCCACTTAAAAATGCTCATTTCTGTAATCACGGACAGAAGTTCCTAATTCAATAAGATTCTTAAAAAAAATGCCTTATTCTGTAATTAATCTTTTGTTTAACAACAAAATTCCGAAAAGATTGATCCATATAGGCCTGGGCATTCGGGTACCCGTTCGGGTTCGGTTCGGGTATTTCGGGTTTTCGGGTTTTCGGGTTTAGAGGTATAGGACCCGTTCGGGTATTTTTAGATTTCGGGTTCGGATCGGATTCGGTTCGGGTATTTCGGGTTCGGATTCGGATTACCCGAAGTTGCCAAAACTCAAAATTTTAGTATCTAAGTTAGTCTAAATTATTCAATAATACGCAATATATCTAAAAATTTAGAGTATTTTCTATCCAAATTTACTAATAAACAGTTTAAATACTTCAAATTGTCGAAAATATCTAAAAATATGAATATTTTGAACACTTATATTATTAAAATTATAAATATTACTAATATATTACTACTATATATTAATAATGTTGGTATATTCGGATACCCGTTCGGATTTTGGTTCGGATCGGGTTCGGATTCGGGTTTTCGGATTTAGAGATTTAGAACCCGTTCGGGTATTTTACAATTTCGGATACGGATTCGGATCGTGTTTTTTGGATCGGGTTCGGATCGGATATTCGAATCCGGGTATTTTGCCCAGGCCTATAGTTGATTATACTTATTTTAGCTTTTTTATATAAAAAAAATTGCAAATCGTTTTTTTTCTTTTTTTTTGATGATGAATAATCAATAATAGATTGATGAATAATCAATAAGTATATAAAACATTTTCTTCCGAATGACTGGCCACTATATCCCAAAGAAATGAGCAAACTAACAATACATCTCCCACTCTTCATTCTCATCCATAAAAGAAAAAAAAAAAAAAAAGGAATGGCTCTCAAAAAAATATCCTCAGTTTTTCTCATCTTCATCTTTGGTTTCTACTCTGAAACTGCCAAGTCGCAGTACTGCGGCTGTTCTCCAATCCTCTGCTGCAGTAAGTTTGGGTATTGTGGCGTCACGGAAGATTATTGTGGCTCCGGTTGCATATCAGGTCCTTGCCGAAATATTAGTGAGCCGGTTGAGCCGGTTGACAGTATTGTGACACAAAAATTCTTTAACGGAATTATTAGCCAAGCAAGTAATGGCTGCGCCGGGAAAAAAATTTACACCCGTGACTCTTTCCTTAAGGCCGCTCATACTAACTTGGAGTTCAATATGTCTGTTACCAGGCGTGAGATTGCAGCCATGTTTGCTCATTTCACCTACGAGACCCAACGTACGTTAGAACTAGTCCTTTCTTTTTTTTTTTTTTGTCTTCAAACAATCAAAACTTTACTCTGATCCGTAATCGGCTAGGTATAGAATTTAATTAGTAAATTATTGAGTGGTAAATTCTTGAAATATCTGAAGATTTAGACTACGGTTATTTCACACAAACTACTAATAATGTCTAGGTATTAAAAAAATAGATTTCTATAGTTTTGAAATATAAATTCCTGTTTTTGCTTTTTAAATCAAATAGTAATCTCAACCACCAATAATTAAGTTTCATAAAACTTTCCACATTTAGATTTCTGCAACATAGAGGAGGTTAACGGAAGTTCATATGACTACTGCGACGAGAACGACATGCAATATCCATGTGCACATGGAAAGAAATACTATGGTCGTGGTCCGATGCAACTATCATGGAATTACAACTACGGATCATGTGGCCAGAGTCTCGGACTTGACCTCTTACGCGAGCCTGAGCTAGTGGGTAGCAACCCAACTGTGGCTTTCAGGACAAGTCTGTGGTTTTGGATGAACAGCGTAAGGCCCGTACTGAACCAAGGATTTGGAGCCACCATTAAAGCCATCAATAATAATCTGGAGTGGCGCGATGGGAATCAAACTGCGGTCATTGCAAGGGTTGAGTACTATACAAACTATTGTAAACAGCTTGGTGTAGACCCTGGTACATTATTCTTCATTTCTCCTCTCTTTTATAACCAAAAAAAAAAAAGTGTGTCTGATATTTTAGTTTTGCGACATAAAACTGCAGGCAGCATTGATCTTCCCAATCGCGGCGGCGGCACCGTCTTCACTCTAAAGAACAATTGCTCTGACACCGTCTGGGCCGGAACATTGGCCGGCAATGGACCCCAGCTCGGCGGTGGCGGATTTGAATTGACCAAAGGCGCTTCCAAAAAGCTCTTGGCTCCTGCGGGATGGTCAGGTCGGTTCTGGGCTCGTACGGGATGCAATTTTGACGCCTCCGGAAAGGGTAGATGCGTCACCGGAGACTGCGGCGGTCTAAAATGTAACGGCACTGGAGTTCCTCCAGTCACTCTTGCTGAATTCACCATCGTTGGCCATGGCGGCAATGATTTCTACGACGTGAGCCTCGTCGACGGTTACAATGTCAAGGTGGGGATAAGACCTTCCGGAGGATCTGGAGATTGTAAGTACGCAGGCTGCATCGCCGACCTCAACGCGAACTGCCCTAACGAGCTTCAGGTCGTGGATCCTCAGAACAATATCGTGGCGTGCAAGAGCCCCTGTGATGTGTTGAACACGGATCAATATTGTTACTCCATGCCGCAGACTTGTTTTCCGACGAATTACTCGATGACTTTTAAGAAAGCTTGCCCTGACGCCTATAGCTACGCTTACGATGACGAAACGAGCACCTTCACTTGTAGCGAAGCTAACTACGAAATCACTTTCTGCCCATAAAAACCGAATTTTTGGTGTAGATTAGGCTTTAGCTTTTATTAAAGTATTCAGTTGTTAACTCAGGTGATTTGCATACAAAAATAAAACATGAATAACCTGTTTGGGCTGGCGTTTTTATTGCCACTTCTTTGATTAGAAAAAAATTGGGTTTTTCATTTGTACTAGGTCTTTAACCCGCACGTACCCAGGGGTTTATGTTTATTGATTGGTTTAATACAATGTTTGAATATCTATACAATATTACAATGTATTCTTTAAAAATTATATATATGTTGTCTACATATTATCCAAATTGAATTGATTTAGGCTTTGAGTTTCCTAGATTCAGGTGCTGTTCGTTTTGTGAACAAGACGAAGTAACTGAACACAGACGCATGTTGTTGTTCCTTTAGTGATAATTAAGAACATGAACCAGATGAAATATTTGGATGAGATTTGATGAGTTGTTTTATTGAGTTTGGAAGAGACAAACTCATCCAAAACTGGTAAATGCTAAAAATACCCATATTTTAATTAAATAATTACAAAAGGTTTTTCCTAAATTCTAGTATACACACTGTCTTAAAATCTCAATTCTTCACCCACAAACCTGCAAAATAACATTATTCTACCAAAACTGCAAAAATTTGGTTTCCCGCAAAATTTTGGTCTTCCGCAAAACCACAAAACCACAAAATAACGTTATTCTACCAAAACCGTAAAACACACAAAATTACATTTTCTGCCAAAAACACAAAATTACGTTTTCTCGCCAAAACCGTAAAATCTTGTTTTCCCGCCAAAAACGCAAAAATGCAATATTACATTTTCCTGCCAGGAGGGTGAGTTTTAAAAGTATCAGTATTATTTAAATTATAGATACTAATTTCTTATTGAATTATTTTAATTATGTTTTTTGGATATTACAAATAATAACTATTACAAATAAAAGTTTACTATACGGCTATACCAAATGTATTTCCGAATTAATAATAGGGGATGAGACGTCTCATGAGTCATATATGCAATTAAAAACATCATCATCTATATTATCAATTGGGGAGTACAAAAGCAGAAAAAAAAAACTTTACAAAAATTCCATATATTGCCCTTACGCCAAAAGAAAGGAAAAAGAGAAAAAAATAAATTTAAGGGCAACAAGGTAATTAAAAGTGTAAAAAGACGCGACCCTATCAGTTTGGACACAATCCCATTCGGATCCTAGATGTATTATAGGTGTATCCAAACACTCTCTTCTTCCTAACCCTGTACGAGAAATCAAATAAAAAGACATCATAATGCACATGAACTATAGAAATGGCAACTAATAATATGTGAAATCCCTGATTATCCTCTTCCCTATCATATCAATCATCCAATTAAATTCAGAACATTAACTGCAAATATTTACAGTTAATCACAAATATTTTCTTTCCAAACAATCACAACAACAATTTCGAATAAATTACCATTTGTTCATCGTAATTTAATAGGCTAGATCAATCATCATGAAACAGTTGTATCAAATCTCTAATCTTACTATGATATATCATATCAAACCCAGAATCAAATCAAAAACAGAAAATCTTATATTGATTTTTTTGAAAATTAAAATCTTATATTGATTGCATCGAATATTCTACCTTTAATATATTGTCTATAAAAGAGAGCTCCAAGAGAAACACATTTCCTCAACCTTTGACAACAATCTCTTCTCCAAACCAAGAAAAATGATTGCTTTTGAATTAGAAAAAATCTTTGCAAAATCAGCGGAATCCTGGGAAAAATTTTGACGAACGGAGCGGTAAGTTTTTGTTTTGCTTAAAAATACGGTAACATACTAAAAAGATCAGGACTATAAGCAGCTTATCATCACGTAAACAAATAGAAACATATATAGCTAAATTTATCTATTTTCTCATTTTCTGTTTGTTGATAGATAAATTGTTTGATTGGTAACTTCTATAAGAACATGTGAAACACTGTTGGTAGGTTTGTGACCAAAGTGTTAAAGGTAAAGCAGAACAAAACTCAATTGGATCTGAATAGTACTCGTCGTTCTTATTAAAATCTGATCGCTTCTTTGTCTCTTAAATAGACTAAAGAGCTTAAACAAACTAGATCCTAAAAGTACTACAACTACTAGTACTTGCTTCCTACAAACCAGGAATCAAGAATTATTCAATTGACTGAATCAAACTCAAACTAAAACAAACATAACGACAATTATTGTTTCAAATCTTCCCCTAAACTGGAATGCATCCTTTCCAGTTTAAACCTCCTTTTTGCAGACTCCCAAGCTTCCCCTGAATCTTTCAAATGTCTCGAGCTTCACCGCTTTTGTCATGACATCCACTAGCTGAACTTGTGTAGAGCAATACTCCAAACCAATAACTTCATCATTCACAAGCTCACGAAGAAAATGATACCTCACATGTATGTGCTTGCTTCTTCCATGAAGCACTTGATTTTTTAGACAGCTTGATTGTAGAATTGTTGTCACAAAAAATCACCGTGCTTCCCTTCTGTTTCATTCCCATCTCCATTAATACATTTCTCAACCAAATTGCTTGACAAGCTCCATTTGCAGCTGCAACAAACTTTGCTTCAGTGGTGGATAAAGCAACAGTGGATTGTTTCTTTGACGCCCAAGACACCGCTGCTCCTCCAAACATAAATGCATAGTCTGAGGTGCTCTTCCTATCATCTTCATCACCAGCATAATCGCTATCAACATATCCAACCAACTCCAAACCTCCCTCTTGCTTATACTGAATCCTATAACCTGCAGTTCCTTGAACATACCTCAGTATTCTGTTTACAGCCAACAAATGCTGCTCCTTAGGTTCCTCCATATACCGAGAGACCAGATTAACTGTGTAGATCAAATCAGGTCGTGTCATTGTCAAGTATCTGAGGCTTCCCACCATTTGCTTGAAAACTGTCGCATCCACAACTGAACCCGAACCTTCCTTAGACATTCTCTGACCACGGACCATCGGATTCTTGACTGAGTTACAATTTTCCATTCCAAATCTTAGCAAAATCTCTTCAGCATACTTCTTTTGCCCCATGAATATACCTTCTTCATCCTGGATTACCTCAACACCAAGAAAGTACTTCATCTTGCCCAGATAAGTCATAGCAAACTCTTCCTTCATTGATGTCTTGAATTCATCAAGCATCCTCTCTGAGTTTCCAGTGTAGATCAAGTCATCTACATAGAGACTCACAACCAGAACCTCCTCTTCTTCTTCCTTCACGAACAAAGTGTGTTCACAGTAGCATTTCTTGAACCCTTTCCTCTGAAAGTATCCCTCAATCTTACTGTACCACGTCCTAGGAGCTTGCCTGAGACCATACAACGCCTTCTTAAGCTTGTACACTTTCTCTCTCGCATCGCTGTTCTCAAACCCTTGTGGCTGCTCAACATAAACATCTTCTTGGAGCTCACCATGTAGAAACGAACTCTTCCCATCAAGCTGAAATACACTCCAACCTTTACGTGCTGCAGCCCCAAGTATTGCACGAACCGTATCCCAGCGAGCAATAGGCGCAAACACTTCATGAAAATCAACACCGTGTGTTTGACGGAAACCTTTAGCTACTAACCTTGCTTTAAACTTGTCTATTTGCCCTCTCTCATTGAGCTTCGTCTTGAACACCCACTTGACTCCTATCACCTTTGCATCTTCAGGCAGCTCAAGTAGCTCCCAAGTGCTATTGTCTTCGATCGATTTAATTTCAGCCTCCATTGCTTTTCTCCAGTTCTCGTGTTTGACTGCTTCGTCAAACTTTGTTGGATCATTTTCTGCAACTAACATTGCTATCATCTCATCATAACACTCCTCTATGAACAGACTCATACCTTCACACTCATAGTATTTCATCCAGACTGGCTTTCTCCTGTTTCTTCCTTCTCTCGGAGGTATGTTGTTGGCATTGTCTGTTGCAGCCACTGGTTCGACATCATGAGATTCACTGTTCTGCTCTGGTTCTTCATCTCCATCTTCCCCTGCTTCTCCGTTGTTTTGAACCTGAGCAGCCTCTGCATCATCTCCAAACATCACCTCCCATGGTATCTCTTTGTTTTCTTCATTAAGCTCCCACTTCCACCCCATATTCTCATCTAACACCACATCCTTACTTGTTATGATCCTCTTGGTGGTCGGATCATAGAGATGATAAGCTTTAGACTCTCGACTAACTCCAAACATTACAAATTTAGTACTCTTCTCGTCTAGCTTGACTCGTTTCTCATACGGAATCAAAGCAAACGCCACACAACCGAAGACTCTGAGATGATCAACTGAAGGCTTGTGATTGCTCCATTTCTCCGTTGGCCTCATATCCCTAAGTATAGATGTTGGACTTCGGTTTAAGATATAAACGGAATACTGAACTGCTTCTGGCCAGAACCGTTGTGGTACATGCATTCCCATCATCATGCATCTTGTCATATTGAGAACACTCCGATTTTTCCTCTCTGTAACCCCATTCTGC
>NC_141896.1:15004338-15069572 GCF_030686135.1 Camelina sativa | reverse complement strand
ATCTATGGAAGCAAATAGATAATTCTTCACCTTAAGATCCTTCAGGTTCATCTCGGCGAGCTCGGTTCTTTGCTGTCCAGTCAGGATGACGTTTCTCTCCGGTCTCGTGATCCTTGTCTCTATAAGATCCCACCATTCTTTTGATCTTAACATGTTCTCCATGAGCATTGCCCAATGCTCATAATCACCATCGAACTTCGGGATGCTGATCTCCTTATCACTCATTCTCACGTTTGCTGTTGTAACACTGTTTACGACAAGTACCAACTGATTTGCTCTGATACCACTTGTTAAAGGTAAAGCAGAACAAAACTCAATTGGATATGAATAATACTCGTCTTTCTTATTTAAATCTGAACGCTTCTTTGTCTCTTAAATAGACTAAAGAGCTTAAACAAACTAGATCCTAAAAGTACTGCAACTACTAGTACTTGCTTCCTACAAACCAGGAATCAAGACTTATTCAATTACTTGCTTCCTACAAACCAGGAATCAAGACTTATTCAATTGATTGAATCAAACTCAAACTAAAACAAACATAACGACAACTTATTGTTTCACAAAGGACATTAGAAATAATCAAAAGTTGTGTTTAGCACCATGGCATAAATTTATAACCTTTGTATTTATCATCTGATTTCTAATGTGTTTTGTCTAATTGATGTTAGACTAACTAATGATGTTAAACTGTTTTCTAAAAAAAAGTTCTGAAATTTTTCCAGAACAGGTGGACTAGGTACTATTCACAGCCTCACAGGTAAGTAAGAAGACAATCTTAATTAAACTTATTTTAGAATGAATGTTGGACTTATCCTTTTTGTAGACATTGAATAACATTACTAACCTCTATTTTGAATAAAATGGCATGAGCTTGCATATGCTGTTTTTCTTTGCTTCATATTGTGATTCCAACCAACAATTCTTCACACTTTTAACTTCATCCTTAATATGTCAAAAGCATAATAAATATGTTAATATACTTCAAGTTCACATGTCTAACACATAAGAAAATTACTTAATCATCACTGTTTTTTTGTTACTTGACAATAGAAAAACTAAGTAATCTTATTGTCTTTCAATAAGGGAGAAAATATATTAGAAATTTCAGAAGTTAAATCAAAGCATCTCATATCTTTTAAGCATAGAGCCTTCTACACGCATGAAGATTTTTCTCATCAATGTTCCTGTAAAATAACTGAAAGTAAAAAAAAAAAAAAAACATATAATATATTCGTAGTCGAGAGACTATGTGCTACCCATTTAAAAATTTAGAAAAAGAAATCACTGACTTTACAATTAAATTGTAAACATCAAAACTATATGTCCCGATTAGAGACCATAAATCTATTGATGCCAAAAGATTAAGCATTTGTTAAACCAGATAATTGTTATCATTTGGGTTTTTTTTTTTTTTTCTTTTTGATTTGGGGAGGTTTGTCTGTTAAACAAAAACAGCTCCAGAGACAAAGAAGTATAAATTGTATAATCATGACTGTTTTCGGATTAGTTTGGACCAAGATATGGAGAATAAAAATATCTAAAAATTGATACTAGCACTCAACAATTTCACAAAAACACCAACGCTATTAACGACATAACTATTGAGGATTAAAGTTTAAATTATTTAAAGCTTAGAATTATATTTAAATCTCTAAAGAAATACAACACATGTTTCGGAGTAGAAGAAATTATTGAAAGACAATCTACATACCATTTTTCGAGATAGAAGAACTCGAGACCTCATAATCTCGTACATGTGCGAGAGGACCACAAGACGAATATGTGGATCAGAGGAGAGGTAGTTTTCGTATAGCAATTGACAATGCGTATCAGATCCTTGACAGAGTAGTAGATTCTTTAGATGGCAGTGGCCGTAGTGATTGGTGTGGTGGCGGATTTGAAACGGTGATGAGTAGTGGAAGAGGTGGAGGAGGATGGAGAAGGTGAGTGATAAGATCGAGGAAGTAGGGCTTTATCAAATAATGGGTTATGTTTAGTTATTCGAAACTCGAAAATATAGTGTTATATTTTTTTTGTCTACGGCTGGGCAAAATAACCAAGAACCAAATAACTGACTGATCTGAACCCAAAAATTCCAAATCGATATCCCTAAAATTAAATACTCTTGCAAAATCCAATTTCAATTTTCTTTCTATTTTTCCTTGATTATATTATTACTTTTTCAGTTTTTGTTTTTTTTGTTATATTCTATTAATTTCGGTTAGGTACGGTTATCTATTAAATATCTGAACCGAACTGAAATTTATTAAATACCGAATGATTATTATATTACTATATCCAAACTAACCAACACTGAACAGTTATCTGAATACCCATGCTAACCGAAGAACATGTTAATGTCCGAACAAAAATCGATTTTATATTCATGTCTTCAATTCCAGTATTTGTACATACTAATTACTCATGTAGATTTTACAGAATAGGTTTTTTGGGTCAAAAGATTTTAAAATCTGTTGGGCTGGTCTAACATGTCGAGATTGATCCTTTTTACATCTCTGTTTAGGTTATCCAGTTCATAATGTTTAATCATTTTTGGCAGATTTTTATGGAATTTGATTGTTTATATGTTTCGTAGAAATTTATGTGATTAATATGGTTCACAAGTTATCTGGATTCGCAAACCAGATTGAAACCAAACTAATATAAATTTAAGTAATAAATACTAGACTAAATCAATATATGTATAAATATAATTTCGGACGTATGTGCGGGTCTGAACCTAGTTTACTATAAGCAAAGAATGTTTTGGGTTGTCATTTCCACATGAATGAATAATGGTGAATAAGAACAAAATCTAATTTGGAATTCATCAACAAACGGGTAAGGAGATCGCAAGATCTTACTTGCTGCTTGTGGTTTAGAAAGATCTTAAGCTATCTTGATTCTCTTTTACAATATCTTGAATTGGTTCTTCGGAATTGTGTGAAGTATCTACACTTGGTCTTGAAAAGCTCGGAGTCTCTTGAATCGCATCAACAGTATTATGAATTGTAACCGCGGGTAAAGATAAAAGAGGTTTAGGTGGAATCTGCAGAGCCTCAAGACTTCCTTCTAACATTTCAACTACTTTGCTCACTGGTGGACGATCAAATGGATTGGTCTGAATACACCAAAGACCCACCAAGACCATCTTTTTTACTATCTTCTCATCTTCTTTGTCTGTTATTTGATCTGCCAAAAAGCTCATGTTTTCTCCCTTCTCAAGATCTTTATAAATCCAATCTGGGAAATACATTGAAGTGTTGTTGGATCCATCATTCATTTCTATGCTTATCGCTCCAATCATCTCAAGAACCACCATTCCATAACTATAGACATCCGACTTATGAGAAACTGCTCCAAATGTTTTGGAAAAAACTTCAGGGGCAATATACCCCGCCGTGCCTCTCGCTTCTAGCATTGACATTATGCTTTCATTATTCTTGCACAACTTAGCAAGACCAAAGTCTGAAATCTTGGGGCAAGAATCTCCGGCAATGAGTATGTTCTGTGGCTTTATATCAAAATGTACAATCCTTGATATACAACGGTTGTGCAGGTACTCTAGGCCATGAGACACACCTACCGCAATGTTAAATAACGTTTTCCATTCCATCTTTTCTGACATCTTCTGAGAGATGAACTTGTCGAGGGATCCATTCGGCACAAACTCATATATTATAGCTTTCTTGTTCCTTTCAAAGCAGAATCCAAGCAGAGAAACGATATTAACATGAGATGTCCTGCTCATACTAGCTACTTCATTGATGAATTCTTCCCCATTCCCATTTGACTCTTTTAAGATTTTCACTGCTATATCTCGGCTGCCATCAGGTAACTTCCCTTTATAGACAGTTCCAAATCCCCCTTTTCCAAGAACATTTGCGAATGATTTTGTCATCCTCTTGACTTGTACATAACTATATCGTTTCAACATTACAATTTCTTCAATGTTTTGCCCATTCGGATCACTCTTTTTCATCTTATATGCTCTCACCATTACCACAACCGCAACAATGATCATCAAAGCTAAAACTGATGAAATTCCTACAAGAGAAGAAGCATCAAAAGTTACGTGCTATATACATATAACGTTAATGAATAAGACAGTTGATTGTAATAACACACGGTTGAAGTGTACCAAGTATGAGTTTTAGCTTCCATGGTTTGGCTGCCCTGCACAAATATTTTTAAAAGTTATGTCATTTTCTTGTTGTTTTCGTTAGTGAAATTGTTTTAAGCAAAACTTTCCCACAAAAATTAACTTTTAAACATATAAAGTCATAAGCGATTAATTCACTTGCCTGTGCTCTTCGCCGGTCCACAATGGAGGTTTTTGTACAGATACTATCAAACAAAGATTTCGATTCGATTAACAAAAAGAAAAAATAATTAGATGCATTTCATGCTCGAGTTTTCTTGTCGCTCAACCAGGTTTATGAGTTTATCAATCTATATTTCTTATAAATGTTTAGATATCATGCGAGACATTCATTGATGGAAGTGTTCTTTTCCAACAAGTAACTTAAATTACGTATCACCAATATATACATATAACTTGTAATATATTAAACTTTGGGCATCAAAATTACACCATGCTATTTTTAGTTTTACAAAAAGAGAATGTAACAGTGTTGCACATACTTTAGCTAAATCTGGATGTAACGAGAAGTTGCATTATGCTGATTATGTATTATAGCCCAAATGGCTCTATGAAACACTTTGTAATGATTTCCCCTAAATTCAATATATTTTCAATGTGTGTGGGAAAAAAAAGAAACTTACAAGTAGTAAACCCACTAATTTGTAGTGTACGAGTCTATGACCCTCTAATATAATTCACATTGTGATTATAGTGCCAAAATTATGCATAATGCTTCTTCTTTTTTGTCAACATCATAATAAGTAGTTTTTTTAAGAAGAGAAATCCAGGTACAAAAAGAAAAGTGAAGCATGGGAGAGGGAGGCGATGTTAGGGTTTTGGCGACGGAGGTGCGGGATGCTACCATGATGGATGTTGGGGATGGGAGTAGACCACCAGGAGATCCACCAGACGGAGCGGAGTGGGTGAAGAGGGTGACGGGTTTCATGACAGGGGGGAGGCCTTCGCCGGAGGCGATGTTGGGGAATGAGTTTGTGGCGGAGCGAATGCATCTGGCTTTCCCAGATGGTGAAGATGGGGAGCCAGTGATTACTATCGAGGAGGAAGTCCTGGAGGCCATGAATGGGTTGTGGAAGCAGTGTTTGATCGTAAGAGTTTTAGGGAAAAATGTTGCGATACAGGCCTTGACCAAGAAACTACGAGAGATGTGGAAACCAAAGGGATGGATGACAGTGACGGATCTACCACACCAGTTTTACATGATACGTTTTGAGAAGGAGGAGGAGTTTATTGAGGCGCTCACGGGAGGGCCATGGAGGATGTTTGGAAGCTATTTGTTGGTGAAACGGTGGTCATCGGATTTTAATCCTATGAGTGATGAAATAGTCACAACTCATATATGGGTTCGTCTGTCTAACATTCCGGTAAACTTCTACCACCAGGCCATATTATTTGGCATTGCTAAGGGGTTGGGGACACCAGTCAAAGTGGACACAACTACACGTATGTTTGAGCGAGCACGGTTTGCTAGGGTTTGTGTGGAGATTGATCTATCCAGACCTCTGAAAGGGTCCGTGTTGGTCAATGGAAACAGATATTACGTTGCATATGAGAGGATGTCAAACATTTGTTCGGGTTGTGGCATTTACGGCCATGCCGTGCATAATTATCCAAAGAGGGTCATGGAGGATACGGTGGCAAATATAGCGGAGAATGTGGCCGAGAAAACTTCTCGTAGTGCCCCGGCTGTAATTAGGTCGCAAACACAAAATGAGGATGGGTTTACGACGGTAAGGAGGCGTGGTGGTGGGACGGCAGATGCTCCTCAGGTTTCGAATTCTTAGGCAAGTAACCCGAAGGGTACTTTGGGTAGAAATCTGCAGGCGATTCCCCGTATCGCAGATTCACCAAATCTCGCAATATCAAATCCGTTTGAGTTATTAGAGGAAGATCAGAATATCCAAATTATTGGGGAGAATATGTTGACTTCAGAAGTGAATAAGGAAAACATCCCTCCTCAAGGGTTTCCCGAAAGAAAGGAGTGGCAGCCAAGTTATTGAAAGGGTTTTCACTGGATCGGTGGGGCAGGACAAGGGCCCAGTTCGAGAAAGCCCAAAGGAGAGAAATCATATTAAGTTTCAGGCCAGAAGTGGGCATGGGCCGAAACAGAATTATAAAGGAAAGAACATGCCCACTCCAGGTCTTCTCTATGGCTTGACGATGGGAGAGACGGAGATGTCAACCGCAGGCAAGAGACTGAGAGTGGAAAGCGATGGAATTGGGCACGCTGGTGGGAATTTTAGCGTACCTAGCCCGTGTGATGAGAGGCCGATAACTCAACTGGAGGAGCCAATTGAGGATTCAAATGTGGATTCGCGGATGTTTGTGGAGGCGAACCAGTCGGAGATGGAGACGAATCCTCTCGTTGATTCAACAGGAGCGATGGATGGGAGAAGCCAATAAAAGTCTGCCCCGGTAGTTTGAGTTACAAGATCATATTATTGACGAATTGCTTATTATGGAATTGTCGGGGGGCTAATAAACCAAACTTCCGACGAGCCATTCGTTACATGTTGAAGAAATTTAAGGCTGAGGTGTTAGCTTTGTTTGAGACACACGCGGGTGGAGATAGGGCACAAAGGATTTGTCGAGGCCTTGGGTTTGACAAGTCCTTCCGCGTTGATGCGACAGGTCAAAGTGGTGGGATATGGTTACTTTGGCGGTCTGAGGTGGGTGAGTTGGAGATTTTGAAATCCTCTTCTCAGTTCATTCACGCAAAAATTACGAAAGATGAGGAGAACGTTCACTTAATAGTGGTCTATGCGGCACCTACAGTGAGTCGAAGGAGTGGATTATGGGGTGAGCTGCGGGATGAAGTGAAAGATCTCACAGAACCAGTATTAATTGGAGGTGATTTTAACACTATTGTGAGATTAGATGAACGGTCCGGCGGAAACGGGAGACTGTCACAAGACTCTGTCTCCTTTGGAGAATGGATGAATGATCTATTGTTGATAGATATGGGGTTTAAAGGGGGTCAGTTCACATGGCGTAGAGGTCGAGAGGAAAGGACCTTCGTGGCAAAATGGCTCGATCGGGTTTTGTGTTGTGCAGCTGCAAGGTTGAAGTGGCAGGAGGCGACGGTTATACATCTCCCTTTCTTCTCCTCTGATCATGCTCCTTTATACCTCCAGTTGCTACCGGAAGTGAGAGGCAATCCTAAGCGCCGTCCCTTCCGTTTTGAGGCAGCATGGCTAAAGCATGATGGTTTTAGAGATTTACTTGCTGTGTCATGGAATAATTCGGTGTCAACGCCCGAAGCTTTACATACTTTGCGCAAGTTAAAAAAGTGGAATAGAGAGGTGTTCGGAGACATTCAGAATAAGAAAGAGAATCTTATGGCGGAGATTGCATCAGTTCAATCACAATTGGACGTTTTGCAAACGGATGACTTGCTAGTGAAGGAAGCGGCGCTTATCAAGGAGTTTGACATTGTTTTGGAACAGAAAGAGGTGCTTTGGTTCCAAAAATCAAGGGAGAAGTTCATTGCTTTAGGAGATCGAAATACAAGGTACTTCCATACCTCACAATTGTCCGCCGCCGAAGGAACCGTATTGAGATGCTCAAGGCAGAGGATGGGAGTTGGATATCTGATGCTAAAGATTTAGAGGATCTCGCGATCACTTACTACAAAAGACTGTACTCGATGGAGGATGTTGATCCAATTGTGGATAAGTTACAACCAGAAGGTTTTGCGCCGATTTCAGACAGGGATTTAGCTGTTCTTAATACAACCTTTTCAGCATCTGAGGTGGAGGGATCAATGAGGAGTATGGGGAAGTTCAAAGCACCGGGGCCAGATGGTTTTCAGCCGGTTTTCTACCAGGATTGTTGGGATGTTGTTGGAAACTCGGTGACGGATTTTGTACTCCGTTTTTTCGAGTCGGGGGAATTGTCGGAGAAACTAAATGATGCCTTAGTGGTGTTAATTGCGAAAGTTGCTAAGCCAGAGAGGGTGACACAATTTAGACCTATTAGTCTATGTAACGTCCTATTCAAAAGCATCACAAAGGCGATGGTGATACCTTTGAAAAGGGTTATGCCCTTGTTGATTGGACCAGCACAAGCATCGTTCATACCAGGCAGGCTTAGCACAAATAACATAGTGAATGTACAAGAAGCTGTACACTCAATGAGACGCAAGAAAGGGAGAAAGGGTTGGATGCTCCTTAAGTTGGACCTTGAAAAAGCTTATGACAGGATCAGATGGGACTTCTTGGAGGATACGTTAAAGGCTGCGAGACTCCCTGACAAATGGATCTTATGGATTATGCAGTGTGTAACAGGCCCATCGATGAACTTACTATGGAATGGGGAACAAACAAAAGCTTTCAAGCCGGAGAGAGAGCTGAGACAAGGGGACCGTTATCACCATACATGTTTGTTCTTTGTTTGGAGCGACTGTGTCATCTAATAGATAAGGCTGTGGGTCTGAAGGAATGGAAACCAATTTGTTTGTCGAGAGGTGGTCCACAACTGTCTCATGTTTGCTTCGCTGATGACCTTATTTTGTTTGATGACGCTTCTGTCAGTCAAATAAGAGTGATTTGGAACGTTCTGGAGAAGTTTTGTCAAGCTTCAAGCCAGAAGGTGAGCCTATAGAAGTCCAAAATCTTTTTTTCATAGAATGTGAGCCGAGATCTCCGTAATCTGATCAGCTCCAAGAGTGGGATACAAATGACACAGAATCTGGGCAAGTATCTGGGAATGCCGATTCTCCACAAGAGAATTAACAAGAACACCTTTGGAGATTCCTCGAGAGAGCGAATTCAAGACTGGCTGGCTGGAAAGGACGACTAATGAGTTTAGCTGGGAGAATAACTCTTACAAAAGTGGTTCTATCGTCTCTGCCGGTTCACGCTATGAGTACCATAATACTGCCCGAGTCAACACTGAGTGCTCTAGATAAAATATCTAAAAACTTCATTTGGAACAGCACGACGGAGAAGAAGAGACAACATTTGGTTTCCTGGGAACACATATGTTTACCAAAAGAGGACGGAGGTTTGGGTCTTCGGATGGCTAAAAAAATGAACAAAGCTCTGATTGCAAAAATAGGGTGGAGGATCTTATTTGATACCTCGAGTCTGTGGGCACGTGTTTTGCGCAAAAAGTATAAGGTCGGGGATGCTTCCTGGTTTGTGACGAAGAGTAGTTGGTCGCCAACTTGGCAGAGTATTGGCGCGGGATTAAGAGATGTAGTGATCCCGTGTCTCGGCTGGGTGCTTGGGGATGGTAGCATGATTAAATTCTGGAAATACAAGTGGTTAGGAGACTACACCTTAGAATATTTGGCACTGGTAATAGTTCCGGATGACATTAAATGCCTCAGAGTAAGAGAGTTATGGCGTGAAGGAGTGGGATGGGACTTTACTCGGATTGCACAATACCTTCCCGAGTTCGTGTGCCTGAAGTTAAGAGCAATAATGGTAGATATTGTGACGGGGTCGCGAGACAGAATTTCTTGGATTGCTAGTACAGATGGAAGCTTTTCAGTGAAATCGGCGTATGAAAGCCTGACCAGGGATACAGCCCCAAGACCGAATATGGAATCATGTTTTAGTATAATTTGGAGAATGCTTGTTCCGGAGAGGGACATAGTTTTCTTTTGGATGGTGGCTATTCAAGTAATCATGACGAATGTAGAAAGACACCAAAGGCACTTGAGTAGCTCGGGGATCTGTCCGGTTTGTAAGGGCGGGGAAGAAACAATTATTCATGTCATTCGTGATTGTCCTGCAATCTCAGGGGTTTGGGACCGAATTTTACGGCCTTCTCGACGAGCAGAGTTCTTTAATCAGTCGCTCTTAGAGTGGATTCATGCCAATCTGGTTACTAACTGCGAGAGTAATGGCAGTCCGTGGGCTACTTTGTTTGGTATGGTTGTGTGGTGGGGATGGAAATGGCGTTGTGGTAACGTATTTTGTGAGAATGGCAAGTGTAGAGACAGGGTATGCTTTGTTAAAGATATCTCACGAGATGTGTTTAATGCTCACTTGGCTTCTAAGGCTAACACTCGAGAGATTATGCGGGAGACAAGGCAGGTCGGATGGCAAGTTCCAGAACAGGGATGGGTTCGGCTTAACACTGACGGTGCTTCACGAGGTAATCTGGGACCGGCCACGGCTGGTGGTGTTTTGAGGGACAAGGATGGGCAGTGGTTAGGCAGTTTTGCTCTCCACATTGGAGTTTGCTCGGCACCTCTTGCCGAGCTTTGGGGAGTCTACTACGGTTTGTGTCTAGCATGGGACAGGAAGATTCCTCGGGTAGAGCTTGTAGTGGATTCGGAGCTGGTAGTTGGGTTTCTAACGATAGGGATAAGTGACACTCACCCCTTATCTCTCCTAATACACATGTGCTATGGCTTTATTTCAAAGGACTGGATAGTCCGAATTTCTCACGGGTATAAAGAGGCTAACCGTCTCGCGGATGGGTTAGCCAACTATGCTTTCTCTCAACCTTTTGGGGTGGTTCTATTTGATTCATGTCCGACTGCTGTTTTTTTGGTTTTTGAGGAGGACTCTCGAGGAACTACGTTTCCACGAAGAGTTCGGATGTAATTGTTTTTTATTTTTTTCGTAATAAAGTTGAGGAGACTTAGTCTCCTCTTTCTTACCAAAAAAAAAATCATAATAAGTTTTAATAAGTATATGACTCAATATAAAGTTATAAACCACTAGAATATACTGTACATGTATTCAAGTGATAATACAAAGTGGCCTAAAAATCATATATTAAAATAATGACCACAAATAAATGTCCTTTATGTATATATTAGATTTATTGGCTTTCCAATAGTGGGATAACGTAAATGATTAGAAGCGAGTGGAGGGGAATGAACCTGGTTTTGTTAGGCTAGACGGGCAAAACGTGACAACAAAATTGGAGGAGCGAGGACATGTGAAGGTGCTGATATTAGTGTCGTAGGTGTAGCTATACGCGCCTGGGCACGTCTTGTTGAAACTCTCTGAGTAGATCGTCCGCTTGCATTCTTTCGGTCCTACAACACTTTTTATACCGACACAACAAATTTCCGGCGAGGGGGTTTTCTGACACGAAGTCCTGCAGGCATACGGATCGCTCGATCCGGTATCGCTATTATATAACCTCAGCTCCGATGGACACGTCTTGTTCAACTCAACAACGCATCCGATGCTTTTGCACTTTTCGTTCTCAGGTGTCACAAGCAAAGGAAGGTTGTAACCATTGATGACGTTGACGTCGTAGTAGTCATCCCTATTTTCAGAAGCGAGGTTAAACTCGGCTAAAGTTGCCAGATGCTGGGAAGGACCGGAGCACTCGATTTGGCCTGAGTTACAGTCTCCGGTGACGCATGAGAATCCACCTGATGAGTTGGTCGTACAGAGCGTCCTACCCCAGATATAACCTATCCATGAAGACGTCACGTTGATGGTACGCCGCGTATATCCCTTGTCCAGAAGGAAACCCGTTGGCTGCAGCTCTCCGGCGTAAGCATAGCTTGCAGGCCAAATAGGGTGTTCGCATTTGTTTTCTATCGTAATGGTCCTCGACATCACTACAAATAACAAAAACCATTAAGAAATTTGTGTGATAAACCAGACTCCGGCACGGTTCAAATTTCAAAATGGAAAACGTACGTACCCGTGACCAATAGATGTGAAGCAAGGAGGAAGAGCAACGCCATTTTTACTTGAAAGATGGAGTGCTGACAAAACGACTTAATATATGAAAATTATCTACTTCTTTTTAAAAAAAAAAAAACTTAAGAGTAAAGTAGTCCACATCTTCTACCAATCTTACCGTGAAGTTTCATGCAATCTATGTGGAGGATGTTAAAGGGATTATGTAAGTCAACAATTAAACTAATCACATCATTTATTTTGTCCTTTCATGTGTTTTGTTTTCATTGTCTGGTCTTTTGAGGTAATTACTAGCTACCTCCGTACGTGTTTAATTATGATTTAATTTGGAAAAGAAAAAAAAAATCCAATTAATTAACATTTCACATTTGTTAAAAGCTGATAGAACAAATTTTAAGAGAACTCCAACTCTTTACAAGATCATTTTAATTAGTCTTGAATAACAATGAATCTCCAAATCAATTAGGGGGTGTATTCAAACCATGATTTTAGAGAATTTGATGGAATTTAGAAAATTTAGAATTTTGATAGATTTTAGGGAAGTTCATATGATTTTCTGTAAAATTCTTTCAAATCCCACATAAAACCATGAGATTTGGATTTCTGTATTTTTAACTAAACAAATCCTCCAAAATCCTCCAGAATCCTAAAAATTATTAAAATCCTAATCCACAAAACTGTTTTGAATAACAGTGGATTTTAAAGTAGATTTTTAAATCATCAGTTCAATAACAAATGATTTTAATAGATTTTAAAGTAGATTTTTAAATTATCAGTTCAATAACAGTGGATTTTAATAGACTTTTTGAAATCCATGATTGAATAACATAGAATTTGTAAATTTCACACAAATCACTTAAAATGTCAAGTTGAATACACCCCCCTTAAACTTTACTAGCAAATGTGCAGTCAACGTTTTAAGTCAACAAGTCAACATTGAAAGTAACCTTTATTACGGATTCAGCTCTGCAACTTTTGCAACAAGTTAACGAAGATCTGGTCAAGGTTAATTGATACTATTGTGATCGTATATTACATTGATTGTAATTAGATATTATAAGATTCCATTGTATTCTATAAAAACCATGTAAAGTACCATTGAATAATATACATAAAATTCTTTCTATTGTCTACGATTCTTTAACCTTAGATCATCTTCACCGTACATCTTTTCTCGGTTTAACGATCTTTTGTTACCTAAAATCATAACCCACTCACTTTGCCACTTCACCAGCTTTAAAGTTTGAAGGTACCACAACCACAAACAAATCGAAACAAAACAAAACAAAAAAAAAAGCCAATTCGTATTTGTAAAGCACTAAACAAACTTTTATATTTATCTTGTAACACATGGCAAAACGCCACGTCGCATTACTCAGGATGTTGCTCGAATTACTACCAGAAGCAAGATACTCAACAAACTGGACTCAAAAATAGGTTTAATATTGTGTTTTGGGGCCCAACAATGAGAGTACCCCTAAGAGTACTCTCCAGTAAAGATGGTCTAAGGGCTACAAACGTATTCCAATCTTCAAACTACCAAAAGTATGTATCCAACGTGTTTGTCCTTCTGTTAAGTTGATTTCTGTAACATATATGAGAAGTCTCAAGCTAATATAATTCCATCCTAAGTTTGTTAGAAAAATTCAACTAATGTGAATATCACTTAATTTTGAGTGGCACTTATACATTTCTCCACACCTGAATATACAAAGACTCAGAACTGTGGGAGGTCAAAATGGATAACCCCAATCCTACCGGATCCGAACCTACGTTTAACTTGCCCAATTATTTTACAAGGCAAAAACGGATGGTAAGACGGACTTGTTGTCCATGCGGTGTGGATCTATTGATCATGATATTGAATTGTTCGACTAAACAGATTGAGTTCGCTTTAGATTCATATGTCTGTATTTACTTGGATCAAGTGATCGTTTACGGATTGAAAGTTGTAGCGGTTAGGTTAGTGACTTGCGTAAACACTAAATGCTTTGACAAACAAATGTAACAATAATCACTTTTTTTTCTTCTTCTTTTTAATACAAAAACAACACTTTCATATGCCACAAACTGACTTTTTTTTTAGGTACAAACTTCACTTGCTTGAATCTGCCTTTCAATGAAATGGATAAAAACAAAGGCAGAGACAATTCAATCGCTAAATCCACCCCATAAACTTGCTAAAAAACTGCACAATGACGGGGTAAATAGAAACTGGACTTGTCTCTATATACACAAGTGAAGCTATAATCAAATAAAAGAATCATAATAGATTTTTTTTTTTTTTGGTCATCATGTAGAGGATGGGCGATTTAGACCGGGTATAATCAAATATCATCTGTCCCCAAACTATAAATCATATACTTCTTGTCCTCAAGAGTCTCCTTGGTCGCACCACTGGTCAGGGACGCATAAGAAATGCGTCTTCATGAATTTCCTGAACCTCGTCTTGTAATCAATCGGGCTGATCACTGTCGGCTGCACATTCTTTGGCACCACCAAAGACGATTTCACCCACGTCTCTAGTTGCTTGTCCCATGTGTATTGTCTTAGATAATCGATGATTCCACACACTAGCTCATGATTCTCATCATCAACTCCAACTAGCAACGAGTAGTCCATAACGTTTATGCTCTGCGATTTGTTTACACAATAGAAACTGACTAAATGAACATATTTTTCATAGTATACCAATAGAGAAAGAGAGATGAAACAAAAAAAACTCACCGTTAGGAAGCTGGTGTCGTTATAAACCGCTCTTTGGAGATTTTGTTTTGATGTTTTGCTAACGTAAAGCGGGGATTTGTTCATGTCGTTGACAAAGTTCTGATCCAATAGAACATCATCTGCGCCATGAGCAGAAGTGGTTGTAAACCGAGCATGCAGAGCGCCTTTGAGATCGTACTGACGAGTTATTTTCCTGCCAAAACTAAGATTCTCCATGACCATCAGGGTCGTGTCGTATCTCTTTCCCTCCACCCTTTGGCTGCCTTACGGTTACCTGAAAATAGCGATCAAAGATCCTTCAAACTAAGTCCTATTCATTTTATAAGGAATCAAGGAAAATTATAGTGGTCTAATGATCAAAAACTGATTGTAGAGTCATTACCTGATGGATCCCAAGAACTTTGGCAAGACAAGTTTGGTTGCCTAGATCATAAGAGTCCTTCATGTATTTAAAATACTCCGGAGCAAATGTCACAAATGATTCGTACTCTGTCTTCTTGATCTCTTTTACGATGAACCTATCATCCAAAGTCTTAGCAAACACAGATTTGCTCTTACCACCCTTGGCATCCCATGGCTTACAGCGACTTAGTGAAGCTATATAATCAAGCTCTGATGAGCAACAGCGTCTTCTGAGGTCACGGAAATCATCTGCATACAGGGACACGATAGAGTATTTGGGTTTGCCAATTGATTTGAGTGACCCAAAAGTAACAAGGACCTCCGGAGGGGGTAGTGTTTCCAACCGATGTGTACTCTCACTCCCGAAACGGGAAGCCTCACGGTCAGCAGTTTGCTTAGAATCTTGATCTTTATCTAAGAACCCTTCAAGAGACCCATGTATACACCTTGACAGAGGCAATTTGTTCTCATCAATGTTCAGGTGGGCAAGCGCACAAGCGATTAGGCTGGAGAGTTCGTCTTCATAGTCTGACACAATAAAATCATCATCCCTCAAAGAGATGCGCAAACGTGAACCTTCCTCAGTGATTATCTGGTTCACCGTCTGAAGGTTTTCTTGGGTGAAATTGTTTACATACTCAAATTTCAACAAGTATTCCTTCTCAACATCGACAATGCGCTTCGAGCGTAGCTCTTCAAATGGAAGCCAAAACCATTCATCCCAACCTACTATGTGTGGCCCATTAGAGGCAGAAGCAACCTCGCCATCCAGTGAATCTCCAGTAATTGGAACTGATTTATCTTCTTCCTGTTCATTGGTTGAATGGATACTAACAGCCAAATGGGTGTCAAAATGATTGTTGTTGGGAGATGTTTTCTCGGGCATGGAGCTGCTCAAAGTTTGCAATTCACTGTCTTCAGGCACATACGATTCTTCCACTTGACTACTGTCCCCAACAGACGCACCAACGACTGGTATTTCCTTATCTTCAACAATTGGAGTGTCCATGACTTCATTGCTACCAGAATCAGATGATTTGTCATCATTTTCATATCTGGCCATTCCAGCCTCTGAAACAGTCTTCACACCTTGTTCACTTATCTTCTTCTCATCATTTGAAGGTAGCAAACGATTAGACAAAACCAGCGACTGCAACCGGTAGTTCCAGATGAGAGCTTGAAGCAGAAGCTCCCACCTCATGCGGTTTAAGCGGAGCAGTCTGTGCGAAACATCATCTATGGTTTTCGCCTTGTCAAACGAGTTCCTGATGTTTTCCTTTTTGTAGACAATAAGGATGTGTCCAAAAAAGGATGAATAGATATAAGTAAGCTTGTCTCTAGAACTTAACATAGATAGTTGTAATACCATATGCAATTGTTACAAAGCTAGCTAACCTCAAATACGCGACGCTCGTGATCCAGCAACTCCTCAATGTTAGAAAGGAGTTTATGTGCACACTGGTAGCTGGGATCTGAATTTTTGAATTGCGATCTTAGTCTCTTTAGAAAACCACCAGCGTCCTCGAACAAGGAGATCCCTTTAGTAAATACCTGAAGAAGGAAATCGAAATAATCAGCACAAAACTGATCATCTTGTGTATTAATTTTGCATACTTCTCAAGCAAGACATGCTATTTGGCAGAAAATGTAAATTGATAAGAAAGCTAATGATGCCAAATTAAATCAGCGATATTTGTTTCTACGACCACGTATGACGAATATAGCTACAACACTAATAACGCAGAGTAGAAACTTACTCCTTGAAATTCTTTCTCAAGCCAACCCGCTTTTATCAAAACGCTAGATACCAGCTTCATGGGTGGCAGAGACACTGTGTAGGATGTGACTTGGGAGTAACTGAGAATAGCAACCATGGAGCCTAATCTGCAGTGTATACAAGTTTCAAAATATATAATTAAAGATACAAATCTGCAGTGTTACATCTCCGAAGCCCATATTATAGAGTAACTAAAATGATACTTAACTACTTGGTTAGAACATGTGAAGTAAAATAGATCAAAAACCACACCCAAAGAAGTGAAGGAAGTCCCTGTCGAAAGAGTGTCCACAGCTAGACGATCTGTTCAGAAAAGTTTGCTGAGAAAAACTGAGCTCCAAAAACTTTCCAAATGACAAGCTACGAGCAGCAGTCGATATCAGCACTCTTTTTGTGGATCTCCGAGACACATTCTTTGTTTTACACTTTCCACAACGGCTCCACATCCAGATTTTTCCTTTTGCCTCACCAGATAGACATTTTGTTAAAGGAATTCGCTTGACTTCGACTGTTAGTTGCTTATTGTTATGAGCATAATAGTAAAGATGTGCTTCCGGTATTCCCTCGCACGTTTGGCATAGGTTTTTCTGCATCATGAACAGTTCCATAAACAAATTTTGAGCTACGAACACAAATGAACCTTGGCAAAAGAACAAAACAGCATTTTATTTTAAACTGACAAGAGCAACGGAGTCGAACCTGATTAAACATATCGCGCAGGAATCTTTCCAAGGGAACATCGAAGTGCTTGTAAAACTTAATGTGTGAAAAATGCCTTTGGTCACACATTATCCCCCTGAGGGAATTCCTCTTAGACACTAGAACCAATATACTCTGAGACTCCAAGGTGCTCTCAATATCATTCTCTGTTTGTGATCTGTCTCCATCATCTGAACTCATATTTACTGGGATCTCAGGATCAAGTGACACAGACTGTTTAGTCTCATCCTTTTCTTCAGTATCTTCCACAGATTCCCTTATCGTATCAAGATTGCTGATATTTGATACATTTGTATCCACAGAAACTGGAACTGACTCCTGATTTTGAACAAAGCCTAAATATTTACTTAATTTGGCAGACAAAGTTGAGAAACCAGTGAAAATAACTGGATTATATGGCTCGTGAGAGAAGACATGATCTCCATTTGGTTCCCTGTTCTCATCTTTCTCACCATCTGCATCCCCATTTATCAGAATAGATCGTTCATCGAATCCAATATCAACTGTTTCAAAGGCAGATTCACCAGGAGAAGGGGATAGTGGAAACTTTTCTATTTGCATAACACATGATGCAGCTTCCTTTGTAAAGATGGTTGAGAACATTGTATACCGATCAGCCAGGAAAGAAGCCTCCAGCATTAGATGATATGCCAGGATAAATGAATATTGTACTACTTCTTTGACCTTTTTCAACCTATCGCTGTGGCATCCTTTAAGTAAAATCTGCCACATATCAAAATTTCAAAATCAGATAATCATAGGTAGACTACAAGAAACTCCTAGGTCAATGTGACAAATTCAAATTTTTGAAAGAATTAGTCATACTACACAATCAATCAGGAACTCACCGTGCAGCCAAGTCGGGTAGGGCAACCCTCTAAAAACATCAGCGTCTTAGTTGGCTTCTTCTCGGCTTCACCCACAGCATTATGCTCCTCGACAATCTTCTCAATGCGGAAGGACTCACAGTGCTTTAGCTTCTGACCAGACAGAGAGTGAACTGAAAAAATTGGTGAACCAATACATCGAGAAATTCTCTGTAGACGGTGGAGCTTCATGTCAAACACCAGAGTGACCCCTTTATCAAGAATCGACTTTTGGATATCACGTGAAACAGACTTTTCCACTAGCATGACATCAGGCTTGGTAGCATCTATGATATCAACAACAGGCTTCACGTACTTCACTTGATAACCTTCGTCCTGTTGGCGTAAAAGAGTATAATCAGAAACTACCAAATGAAAGCTTTCAAACTGGTGAATGCCAAGTTACGTTGCTTCCCCTACCTGATTCACTGATTGGAGAGAAGAAAATCCACTTATTGGATGTCCCAGTACTCCTTCGACTAACATTATACTAGGATACTCATACTTAGTTGCCATGTGTTTGAGAGCAGCATGCTTTTTGAAAACCAAGCCTTTGAAAACTTGACTGCAAAAATAAATCTATTATTAGGAGAGTACCAGTAGATGGAAAATGAATAAAAAAAAAAACATAAGCAATTTTTATGAACATCAAAAAATGCAAAGTCTAAGGAAACAACGGGTAATTGTAATACCTGTCATTGAAAGAACCAGTTGCGATGCATTTCACTTTGATGTACTCAGTTGGAAACTGCTTTGCCATCAATAGCTGGCTTCAGTAGTGAAGCAGCCTCCCAACACAACCTAGCAACAATCTCGAGCCAGTATTCACCTTCTTCCATAGAGAACCCAGCCGACTTAATAAGTTGACTCACAATGAACTGAAACTTTGAATGTGCCTCCTCAAGCATTACTCTCTGGGTTTCTTCATAAAACCATTTCTTCTCACTAGCTTCATCTTTAGAATCCCCTAACAAACTTGCTTTACTCCATTCAGAACATCACAGCAATCATCATCATCGTCAGCAAAAACTCCGTCTTCTTCATCTTCAGGATTTTCCGGTTCAGGAGGCTCCCAAACCGGAACATCACTATCATCTTCGCGATCCGACAAGAATTGCACATTCTCAACACCGTCTTCTTTCGCCTTCTCATCCAAAATGTTAAGAATATCACTCGGCATGCTCTTGGACTTACGCTCTAAACGCTCCACTCTGTGCTCCTTGGTACACTCCACATCTTCTTGACTACTATGACTTGAACACTCATCTTCATTACCCCTAACAAAAGATAAACAGAACAATCTTAATCAACATACTGTTTAAACAAACATTATCCAAAATCGAATATAAAAAAAGTCATGTTTGTTTGGTCATTCATACCTATCATCAGAGTGTCCATCAACCGAACACTCACCTGATAATAACAATACCCAAACCAAATGATTAAGAAACAACATTTACGGGTTTTGAGTCACATACAGAACATATGAAATACCTGAGAGAGAGCGTTCACTACTACTGGACAAAGAATTAGAAGGCGTCATCAATGGAGTCTCAACAACAACACTTTGTCCGGTTAACAAACCAGTCTCTTGCGTCTCGCTACGAGATTCAGTAACACCACCACGGTCCACTGGACCAAGAACGCCAGAAGTAGCCACCTAACTCGAAACCAAAGGAAAACGCGTAAACGAAACAAATCAATCATCTTCATCAATAAAATCAACCACCAAATCACAAATCTTCGAAAAAAGGAAAACATAATATCGACCGACGGAGATATGATATGATGATATATCCCGAGTTTGCCATAAAAACAAAGAGACGCACAGATTTCGGGGAAAGATCTAAAGATTTTCGGGAAAATTTCATAAATCAATTCAGATTTTTCAAATCTCTCTGTACACAACTCTACTGAAGAAGAAGAACACGAAAGGAAAAATAATAAAAAAACAATTCATAAATCAACAATTTAGGAGTCGACGCGGCGAACAGTGAAATCGATTTTCAAATTTGAGTTCGCCGGAGAAATTAAACAAGACGAAGAAAGGAAAAAAAGCAGAGAGAGAGAGAGAGAGATGAGAATGACTCACCGCGGAAAGCAAAGGAAGAAGAGATTTGAGAGTTTTAAGAGGTTGGAGAAACCTAAAACATTTACAGATTCTTCTTTAGTTTTGTGGCTTCACAGTGAAACAAGAAGAGAGAAATTGAAGTTTTTATGTGTTTGAGAGGAAAATGAGAAACGGAGTCGACGGTGATGAGAAAGAAGAGAGACCAAGTTTTTGAAGAAGAAGAAGAAGAAGAAGGAGGAGGACAAGGAAGAAAGAAGAGAATAATATTCATTTTATTATATTTTAAAACATGTGGGCTCCACTTTCCTCCTTTCTCCTACCATTCTTCTTTTCCTATAAAATAAAAAACTTTATTTCAATTAAAATAAAATAAACTTGTGACATTTTTTTTTTTGGGTCTTGACCGTTAAATCTGTTTACAGACATCTAAAAAGACACACACACAAAAAATGAATAAAGTGAAATTATAATAAAAGATTATGATTATTTATGAATAAATTTCTAATATGGCTATTTTTACTAGTTAATAAAAAAATGAGATGAGTTTTGAACAAAAAAAAAAAATGAGATGAGTAGTCACATTTTTTTAGGTCTATCTATATGAATAGGTACTTCGTTTGTCTCTCTCTTTCTCTCTAGTCTGTTTTCTATGCTTTTTGACTAAATAAATTTCCTAAATTCAATGGATTTACATAGTGCATGTACATATGATCAATGAAGTATGTGGCTGAATGTGTAAAATTACAGGGTAATACATATATTTTTAAGAAGTAAGTAGATTAGGATTTTTGTTTTTCTAGTGCATCTTTCATTTGTATCAATAAATTTTTAAAAAAAAATTGGATGATACAAATTACAAATAAATTAATAATGTAAGGCGTTACGTTTTGTAGATTTGTTCGTATTACCTAAAAACAAAAATTACAGAGCAAAAATTTAAATTACAGAACTAAATTACTAAATACCAAAACAAAATTAGCCGTTGGTCAAAACTCATGGCGTGATTTTTATGAATGATAAGACGTTACAAATGTACAGTCAAACTTACATGATTTTATAATTTCAAGGCAAAATATTTTATTAATTTATAAAATTATTAATTTACCTAACTTTTTACTTTTTAAACAAATATTTAGATTTTTTTTAGAAGTATTAAAAATCATGTAATAAACCCCAAAATTATTAGAAATAAACTCTAACAACAAATAATGCAAATTTAAGACAAAATACAAAACAAGAGTATAGTCATATTCACTAAATTTTCTTAACTATATAATATATGTATATATTTTGATAAATTTATACAGTTATTACTTTAATTTATAGTATTTATGGACCATGTATTTACATAATTTTTTAAAAAATATTATCGTATAGAATTATGTTAAATTTTACTTTGACACAACTCATAACCGAAATAATTTATTAATTTATCACATATTAATTTATAGATAACTTAAAGTGTTAATTAACATATATATATATATATATATATATATATTGTTAAATTATCATAGTTGATGAAATTTTTGTTAAACATCCTTAAAGATGAAATATACAATGAAGAATTATAAATAATAAGAAATTAAATAATTGTTGTCAGTCGCCATATGTGATTTTTATAAATAGTAATTTTTTTTACAGGTGTATAAACTGATGTGTATAAATATAGTTGTGATGTATTATCATAATTAATGGATATGTTCTACTACTTATTGCCAAATGTTGGTAAATTCAAAGGCTAAATACCAAAAAAAATTAGATGGATGTCCCTTATTATACATGATTTTATAAAATTGTAAAAGTGTTAAAAATATATAATGAGTAAATATAAATAAGTTTTCATATGTTCTTAATTACTACTTATTGCCAAAAGTTTGTAAATTCAAAGGCTAAATACCAAAAAAAAAACTTAGATGTATAAGTATGTTTAACTACCTTGTTAGCATCCTATAGGAACATATGCTATAGTAAGTATTTAATATACAATGATAAATACTAACGAGTATATTAGATGAGTATCCAATATCATGATTTTATAAGTGGTATATATATATATATATATATATATTTCATATGCTTTTGACCAAATAAATAATCATAATGACTGTCCAAACTTCAATGGATACATAATATGCATGTACTATTTATCAAAGTAGATGGGTGAATGTGAAAATGAATAGGCTATAATTTTCTGAACTACTAAAAAGTTAAGCATTTTTGGAAGATATACATAGTTAAAAGTTAGAGTAAGGTATTAGAATATAAGAAGGAAAAGAGAGAGAGAGGCCGGTAAGGCCAAACTATGGAAGAAGAAGAGAAGCGGCCGGTGAGGCCATGAGAGGAATGAGAGCGGCCAGTAAGGCCGCAAACACAATAAGAGAGACTGGTAAGGCCGTGTGGGCCGTATGGAGAATGAAAGAAGGCTGTGAGTGCAATGTGAGAGTAGCAAAAGCCTTATAAGAAAGAGGCCCATAAGGAAAGGAAGAAGGAAATATCTCATAAGGAAAGGAAGAAAGATCTAGAAGAAAGAAATATCTCACAAGGAAAGAAAGGAAGGAAGAATCACGTGTGAGATATGTTGGAGATGAAAGGTCACTTCTATATTCTAATATAAGGCATTACATTTTCACATTTTCTAAATACAAAAATTACAGTAAAGAAATTCAAAAATCAACACAAATATATATATATATAATTACAGATAGTTTTTAAACCAACATCTATATTACCTTTATATGTATATATATATATATATATAGATTACTTTGTTGAAAATTTAATCATACATCAAAATTCTATTTAATGATGATAATTTTCTATATTTGTAACGTCTTTATTCTTTGTTAAAATCAAGGATTATACCTGAAAAATATCTTTTTTGTTTGGGATTTAATATTGTATTTGGAATCATTTTATTCTAGCTTTTTTTCTTTAACCAATGCAAAATAGGTAGTAAAAATATTTATCTAATTACATTCACTTATATATCTGTAACGCGTTTTAAGCTATAAACATGTTTTGTAATAAATAATCGCCATGCTAATCTACTAGCCAGAAATGCTATAACAAATAATAGTAGTTTTTACTTTCTTTTTTTTTTTGAATAAATAGTAGGTTTTACTTTCATTATTATGTTCCTCATTTTCTTAGAAGTGCTCTTCATTACATTATGCTTAAATGAAAACAGTCGTTAAAAAAAAACATGTTTTGTACAAGTTGTTACTTTGTATTATTTTGTTTGCATTCCCTGAGAGATTACTGTAAAAGAATGTGTAAAATCCAAAATCCTAAATATCAAGGAAAAAAGTATAAGGTCTACATAAAATCTTAGATATCAAGAAATTAAATTATTTTTTTCTATAGCATGCGTAAGTTTCATAATTAGGAAAGATGTTTCAAACATAAAAATTTTGTAGAGAAGAAATATTTTTGTTGTATTATCATTATTGATGGATTATGTTTTATTATCTTGTTGGTTAAAGTCCAATATATGTTTATTCCATTATAAACATCTTACAAAGAAAGATTAACGTTGTAAGAAAGAGATTACAAATACAATGCTAAACATAAAAAAAAAAAAAAAAAGATTGTATATTTATTTAACATCATGCATAACTTTTATAAATATTAAAACATTACGAAGATCTAAATTAACATCTTTAAACATAATTTCTCTATGATTAGTAAATTTTATCAGACATAAAATTTAATTTTGCTAAAAATTAAAATTATTAAATGTAGTTGTGAAACAAAGTTAAAGACTACAAATAGTTATTATTATTTTTGTAGTTTAATTGAAGTTTCTGTTAATTTTTGTAATTTAATTATTTTTATAAATTGGTAATTATCTTGTCATTATTAATATAAATATAACATCTATTGATATTAATTTTTCTTCTCAAAATTCACTCTTTCACAAAAATTCAAAAACCATGTAAATTATTTTTAACGTCAAAAATGAATTATATTGATGAATTAATGTAATCGGCATACAATTGGCTTGAAAGCCAAAGAGATAGTAAAAAATACCCCGAATTGAAAGTGTTTGTACTACAGTCAAATATTGTTAGTAAAAAACACCTCGGTTGAAAGTGTTTGTACTACCGTCAAACCATGGATTTCTCTATTTTGGTATGCGTTTTCCCACCAAATTTTTTTTGAATGATAGATTCAATTTCTGATAGAACTCCTATCGGTAACTTCAAACAAGACGTTGAATAGACAGGCATTGCTAGTGCTATAAATTTGGTTAGAATCTCTTTACCAGTTGAGGATAAATAAGGAAGTTGTTCTTTGTTTGACCTTGTCTATATATAATGAAACATTTCACAGTTTTTTTTACCAAACTGTTCTAGGGGGCCTAGATACTTACCACCTCCACCATGGTTTGGAATTTCAAGTATAGTTTTGAGCCTACTATGTAATTGTCTTGGCACCCTTGATCTGAATGTTATCAGTGATTTGTTGGTGTTGATCTTTTGTCCTGAGTAGTATACATAAACTTCGAAAGGCCATTTTCTTTCTTTACAATTTTGAGTGATGGTGGGGAACTCCATTTCTTATTTTATTGTAACAACTGTCCCGTGGACCCCACTAGCCTCACTGCTAGCCGCCCCAACGGACCCCAAGCTGGCCCTGCAGGGCATCGATCCTAACCCCTCACTGGGCAATTGGAACTATTCATCCAAATCCACAGTAGGTTATTGGTGCACCAGGCGTTCCTCGAACCCTAGTCCCCACCCTTTAACAACCTTCCCACAGGACAAGCTGTCACCAATGATCTGCAGGTCAATTGGTGGCAACTTGTCCTGTGGGAAGGTTGTTAAAGGGTAGGGGACCAGGGTTCAAGGAACGCCTGGTACACAATAACTTACTATGGATTTGGATGAATAGTTCCATTTGCCCAGTGAGGGGTTAGGATCGATGCCCTGCAGGGCCAGCTTCGGGCCTATGGGGGCAAAGCTAGCGGTGGGCTAGTGGGGTCAACGGGACGGGTTGTTACATTTTAACACCTCAAATGTCTCCATCTTTGACTCGTTTTGATGATGTGACTTATTATATCCGTACAAAGTATAAATAAATACGGTGATAATGGGTCTCCTTGACATATACCTCTTTCAGGGACAACCATACCATGGGGTGAACCATTAAGGGTGTGAACGGTTGCAGCGATTGGGGCAGACAAATCCATCTGCGGAGTAGACCACTTTTTATTTACCATTCATTAAACTTTTCCGCAGTAATGCGGTCCAGAAAAACAGAGATAAAACCGCAACGAACCAACTACGGACCGCTTTTGCATACAAATAGAGTTGGACCGCAGTGGTTTGTTGTCCACACTAAAAATAGAACGGATTAATCCGCAGACGTATTTGTCCATCCCGACTGTTGTAACCATTCAGACCCTAATTAGAACTGAATAGCTAACAGATCAAACTGAAGACATAATCCACTCTATCTATTTTTTTGAGAAACCAAGTATACATTGTAACCTCTGAGATATTCATTTGACCATATCATATGCTTTGGTAACATCTGTTTTGATGGCCACATCATTCTTTGATATATGCTTTCCTGATTTTAAAAAATGCACTACTTCATAGGCGATCATAACATTATATGTTATTAATCTTCCTGGTATAAAGGCAGCTTTTGTATCTGAAACAATAGCATTTAAATGGTTTTTTAACCTATTGACCATGCATTTTAGAAATGATTTTGTATAAGACATTGCAAAGTGTAATAGGCCTATAATTTGATAAGGTTGTTGGTTCAGTAGTCTCTGGCATCATGCAGATGTTGGTGTGGTTTATACCAGATTTCATGTAGGAAGTGGCAAAGAAATATTTTACTTCTCTTATTATATATGGACTAATGATATCCCTATAATGTTCATAGAATCTAGCTATGAGGCCAGCAGGCCCTAGTGCTCTATCGTCGCCAATATAAGATACCACCTCATATATCTCTGCATCTGTAAATTCCTTAGTCAATCCAACATTTATCTTGTGTGTTAGTCTAGAGGGAAGTCGCCAAAGTCAACCGGCAACACAGGTGTCCTACTGGAAGTGTAAACGCTTTTGAAGTACGTTTGAGCATGATCACCTATGTTTAGTGCTGGCCAGCAAAAAATGGGACCCAATACACAACAGTTTTTAAAATAGATTTTATAGGTAAATTTAAAAGTTGAGACAAAATCTTAAATGTTCATAAAATAGAAGCCTATTTTTGCAATAATAAACAGACAAAGATTAAAAATTGAGACAAATCTTAAACTTTTTGAAAAATGGGGCCTATTATTTGCAATGAAAATATTTAATTAGGCCTAACTTTTTTACTAAAAATTTCAAAAAAAAAAATGGAGGCCCAATACTTTTGTATCTTGGGAATGTGGGGCTGGACGAGACTGCCTATCTTTTGGTCTCCAATGTGGAGATTGTTGTCTAAATCTTGTATAATAGATATGCAATTCATAGCATATCTAGTTTTCGTGCTAGCATGAAAAAAACCTGAGTTACGATCACCCAAGTGTAACCACCGGTTTCTGCTTTTATTATGCCAGTAATATTTTTCATCTCGATAAGCCTTGCTAAGTTCTTCTTGAAGTCTTGATATGTGGCGTCGATGATTTTTGTGGATGCTTTTCATATCTCTATTTATTTCCTTTTGATAGTAGTTTCTTCATTTTGCAGAATTCATCTTTGCAGCATGTTTCGCTTTTGTCATCACTCGTCTACAATATTGATTTGGTCACAAATGAAGTAATCGCTATTTTGTTTACCGTAGTTTTAACCACTATCGAATATTTGAGCGAAATTATCAATCTCAGTGAGTCGTTTATCAAAACGGAAAGACTTTGTGATAGGTTGTTGTGGAGGACTGATGGTTGTAAGGATTCGTTTATGATCATAACCATTGAACTCCCAAAATTCAGCTTCTGTAGTAGGGAAAAGAGAGGCCCACTCAGAGTTAACCATAACTCTATCGAAACAGCATTTGATAGTGTAATTACGTCGTTTTCCTACCCAAGAAAACATATCTCCTTTTGACTTGAGGTCAACTAAATCACATACAAAAATCATGTGATTAAATTTTCTAAATGTTCATTCTTCTCTTGGAGGTCCTCCAACTTTCTCTGAGTTACAAGTGATCTCAATGAAATCACCTTATTTCATTCAAGGGCCACTTCTAGTTGTTCTCAAGTTTTCTAAGTAATTCCAAAAAAATGTCTTTGTCTTGAATTTGGATACCATAAACACCAGAAAAATAAAAAGCATTATTATTAAAGTTGATATGAACATCAATCATATGTTAATCCTAATATAATTTAATTGTAACCATGTAAACTAATATTAAAAATATTTTGTGTGTGTGTATAGATATATATATCATATTTAGAGATTAATCAACTTTTTTAGTTTAATTATGGATTTTCTTGATTTTTGATACACTTATCTAAAATAATTTTTAATAGGTGTCAAACAAGTACCGTTCGTCTTAGAGCATCTCCAATGGTCTTCTATTTTTGTCTCTATACTCTATTATAGAGTAATTTTTGCTCCAATCCATCTCTATTTTTATCTCTATCATAGAGATTCTATTTTTTATCTCTATAAATAGAGAAACTCTATTTTTCCTCTATAAATAGAGTTGAACTATTTTATTTGCAAAGTAGTCCTCTTAATTTTAACTTCTTTTATTTATGACCAAAATAAATAAGTATTTTTAAGAAATAATAATATAAATTTAAGTACAAATATTTATTACAAAATATTAAGACTACCATTTGCAAAAGATAATTTTATGAAAATCATATATATAAAAGTAGAGTTTCAGTCTCTCCTTATTGGTCCACTTGGCAATGCAATTTTAACAAAAAAAAAATTATATTAAAACACAAATTTAAAACATTTAATTTTCACATTTAACTCACATAATATAAAACTGAAATCTTTTATAGCTTCTCCCTATAAATTATGCATTAACTTTATTTCTCCACTAAGTTGTATTAATCAATTGTATTAAAACAAAACAATAAATTAGAATTGTAACTCTCATTTTTCTAAATGTAATTTTTCATCATTTCTCTTCCTATAAATACTCATTATCTTATTCTCTTAGTCTATCACTCTTTCATTCTCTCATCTTCTTCCACTACTCTCAAATCTTTTTTTTGTTTTGTTTTGTTTTGTTTTGTATTTTTTTTGTTATTGTTGTTGTATGGGTTATAAAAAATCAAATCAAATATCATTGTAAAAGCTTAGTTTTAGAGTTTGTATGATATGTATATCTTATATATTTATTTTAATCTTTTAAATATTTATCTCCATTTTCTATTTTATATTAACATCTTATAAGTCATTATTTTTATACTTCCTTACAATATTCACCACATAATAAGATCATAAAGTTGAAATGATCCATATATAATTATCTATTATGTCTCTGGTATCTCACATATTCATGTATCATTTTAAATAATTTATAAAGATCAATATAATATTTAAAAATCAATATAATTATCCATTTATCCATTTATAAAGACTATTTTGTTTTGTGATCCAATTGTTAAATCTGCAGAGATCAATATAATATATATATATATATATATATATATATATTTTTATGATTTGAGGTTTTTGAAAACAAAAATAACATAATTAAACAATTGGTTTTTTGTGTCTTTAATCAAAATAAAAAATGATCCAAAAAACAAAACATATTCAACTGGAACTTAAATATAAAAATAAAATATAATTTTAAAATATCATTTCACTAAATTCTCTAAAGATGAAACCATTAGTATGAAATCTAGCACTATAAATTAAATTGATGAGTGAAAACCAAAAATATAAGTTATCCTTGGGATTTTAAAATTATTGAGATTGAAGAATTCATATAATTTTATAAGAACAAAAAGAATTATATTAAAACACAAATTTAAAACAATTAATTTTTACATTTAACTCACTTAATATAAAACTGAAATCTTTATAGCTTCTCCCTATAAATTATGCATTAACTTTATTTCTCCACTAAGTTGTATTAATCAATTGTATTAAAACAAAACAATAAATTAGAATTGTAACTCTCATTTTTCTAAATGTAATTTTCATCATTTCTCTTCCTATAAATACTCATTATCTTATTCTCTTAGTCTATCACTCTTTCATTCTCTCATCTTCTTCCACTACTCTCAAATCTCTTTTTTGTTTTGTATTTTTTTTGTTATTGTTGTTGTATGGATTATAAAAAATCAAATCAAATATCATTGTAAAAGCTTAGTTTTAGAGTTTGTATGATATGTATATCTTATATATTTATTTTAATCTTTTAAAATGTTTATCTCCATTTTCTATTTTATATTAACATCTTATAAGTCATTATTTTCATACTTCCTTACAATATTCACCACACAATAAGATCGTGAAGTTGAAATGATCCATATGTAATTATCTATTATGTCTCTGGTTATCTCACATATTCATGTATCATTTTAAATAATTTATAAAGATCAATATAATATTTAAAGATCGATATAATTATTCATTTATCCATTTATAAAGACTATTTTGTTTTGTGATCCAATTGTTAAATCTGCAGAGATCAATATAATATATCTATATATATTTTTTATGATTTGAGGTTTTTGAAAACAAAAAGAACATAATTAAACAATTGGTTTTTTTGTGTCTTTAATCAAAATAAAAAATGATCCAAAAAACAAAACATATTCAACTGGAACTTAAATATAAAAATAAAATATAATTTTAAAAATATCATTTCACTAAATTCTCTAAAGATGAAACCATTAGTATGAAATCTAGCACTATAAATTAAATTGATGAGTGAAAACCAAAAAAATATAAGTTATCCTTGGGATTTTAAAAATTATTGAGATTGAAGAAAATCATATAATTTTATAAGAAAACTAATTTAGTTTGTCACTTAAAAAGTAATATTTTTTATTTTGAAATATTATGTGTAAGTGTTGAGTTTATATCAACAAACAACCAAATCATGTGAATTTTGATTCAGCCACTTGGTATTCCTTTTATTTTAGGTTATAAAAAATTAAAATATTTATTTATAATTAAAGATATGTAACTCCATTTAACTCAAATGTAACTCCTATCCAATAATTATACATTAATTCATTCCTCCTACTAACTTATTATCTTTCAAGAGAAAATTAATATATTTCTCATGTAAAATTATTGTTTATAATATATTTCTCATTTCAAAGTTGAAAGCAATATATCATATATATAAAAGTAAGGTTTTGGTCTCTCCTTATTGGTTGATTTTCATTTAATGTTTTCTAATTTTTTTTATTTTTTTATTTGCTTTCTAATTGCTTTAAACAATATTTAAGATCCAATAAACACAATACATTTAACTTACACATTAAAATAAAATTATAACTGAAAATAAAATAAATTATGCATTAATCATATTCTACCACTCAATTCTATTCAAACACAATAAATTACTATTGTAACTCCATAGTTCTAAATGTAACTTCCATCATTTCTTATCATATAAATAAGCATTCTCTCAATCTATCATTCTCTCATATTGTCATTCTTTTACTATCTCATTTTCACATTCTCTCATTCTCTTTAACAATACCTCAAATCATTTTTCATTTTTTTTTGGTTATTTTTGATTTCTTATTTTTGTTGTATGGGTTGTAAAAAAAAAATGAAATATCATTGTAAATTGTTAATGCTAAATTTTAATTTTAGAGACTACATGATATATATTTTACATTGTTCTTATTTTAAAAGATTTATCTCCTTTATCTAATTTGGATTATTATCTTATAAGTAATCATTCTCTCTTCCTCTCCCACCAATATCAAATGTTGTTATATCTCATATGTGTTGTAAGAGTTTGATTCTATATTTTAATTTAGAAAGTATTATATATATATAGATATTATATTGTTCTATTTTTTAAAGATTCATCTCCATTATCTAATTTGGATTACCATCTTATAGTAAACATTCTCCTATCCAATAATTGTACATTAATTCATTCCTCCTATTGTAATATTGTATTTAAATATTACATAATTTTTAGTTAGCTAAATTTATAGTCACATATATACAATATATATACATAAGAATTTATATTACTTATTAACACCATAATTCGACCCATTATTTGCTTAACTCAATATTGGTTTCAAAGCCAACTAAAGAAAAACAGAAACGATCTTATTGATATTAGACCAAAACATGGGCATACAAACATAATCACTTACACGGAAGATATTTTAAAAAAATAACTTATTATTGCAACATCAACGTATGAAGGGTTTACATAAGCAGTTAATTAGAAAATATATAATACAATAAATGTATTGGAAACAATATTATACAATGATAAGATTGGATCCTCAAAAGTAAGAAACAACATCTTCATAATTCATAAAAAGTAAACGCCACAATTATACACATCTGAACGAAATGGTATAAACATATAGTGTATAAATAAAAGTGATGGCAAACCCCGTATATGCCTAATTAAAACGAAATAATACAAAAGAGAAAATGAAAAAGACCAAAAAAAACAAGAAGTGCCAACTACACCACAACCCACGCGTTGCGTGGGGAAGCACCTAGTGATACAAAATTTAAAGTAAAATGAGTTAATTTGCAATTTTTGTAAATAAAAGGTGTTAATTGTAAATAAAAATAGTATCTATTTAGAATATTCTTTTATAGAGTAATAAATAGGAAAACTCATTGGAGTAAAACTCATCTCTATTATAGAGATCCTCTATTATAGAGGAAAAAAATAGAGAAAACCATTGGAGATGGTCTTAGTTCTCTCCTAGGCACAAAAACCAAGGTGGCCGCTGCAAGCCTTCAACTGCATCTCCTAACGACCACCCTCCACCGGATTTTCGTCAGTCCTCTTCCGTGAGAAGCCCATGTTCTCTCTCGGGATCTCTCTCCAAGTTTCGGAAGAACCTTTCCCTCTCTAGAGAAAAAATAATTTCATCACCACATAATCCCAGATCTGCAACCGCTCGTTGATGCTATGGTGTTTCTCATTCACCGGTGTCCTTCCACCCTCCTCCTGGCCGCCTAATCAAAGTTGCTCGCCTATCTCGGGTCCGTCCAAGGATCACGAAGGACTGTTTCTCTTTTTCTGTCGGTAGATCTTCGACGCCGGTGACCCTTGTTCCCATCTCCATTTCTCTTGTCAAGATTGTTATGTTGTTAGTGGTGAGTTCTTCTTGTCCAAGGCCACCAGATCCGGTGTTGCTGGTGAATCTTCTGTCTCCTCCTGATCCGCCGAAACCACCAGATCCGACAGATCCTCTCGACGAGTAAACTTCAGCTTGGTTGTTGTCGTCCTCTGGCTTGTGTTATCAATGTGAACAGTTCTATGGAGAGTGGTATTCTCTCCTCCTCCTTCTCTCAACCGCAACTCCTCTGAAGCTTGGCTCGGTCTCTTTGCTTGTGGTTAATAGTGTTTCATTACCAGTTTGTCTTAAGCTTGGATCTATCGGATACTTCTCCGAGTTTACCAGGTACTTCTGTGGCCTGTCCTTGCTTGCTGTTGAGACAAGGTCAGTTTGTCCCCAGGTTAGAACCACGATTGTTGGTTCGTTTTCTGTCCAATTTCGGCGGAATTGTTTCACAGGATACTTCTCCGATGTAACCATACTTTTTGCGTCCAGTCTAAAGCCATTTCTGTTGGTTCAATCTTTGCTCAGATCCCACGAATGTTTTTCACTGGACACTTCTCTGACGTCTTCATGTTCGTGTATGAGGCAGATCTTTTAACGTCACAATGTATGATGACTATCTCTTTACCAATCGATAGTTATGTGTTGATTGCTACTTCTTTCATGGGTGTTCTTGTAATAGTTAGTCTTGACACTTTTCATGGTGCCATATCAAGCTTTTTCAAGTTTGTTTCTGTATGTTTATTGTGGTTCAGTTGATTTATTTTTCCACTTTGATATTTAAGTGTGTCTGAATATGCTCTATCTTGTATGTTTCTAGTTCTAATATAAGTTTGGGTGAATGAAAAAAAAAAAATATGTCAAACAATATATATGAATTTGGTGTCATAACAAAAAAAAATTGTTTATCATAGTGTTCTGACAAATAGAACGTTATTTATACCTCGATTCTACTACTCATGAACGCATATATAGAGTGTGCATTTTGTGTGATGTAGTCTGACAAGACTACATATATATACAAGCTTATAATTGTATACTAATGAATATGATTAATGCATCGAAAACTATTCAATTTGAAAATTATGTAAATAAAATTTTATATATAAAGTTGAGTTTTGAAAATTAGTCATTAACAAGATTTTGATATGTGTCAAGTTTATATTAACCTGAGATTTTGAAATATAAAGGGGTGTTATTGGATTTGCTGCATAAACCTTTAACAAAACTGATACCATCTTAATGCAAAAAAGGAGATATGTTATCGAGTATAAGCTATATTTCATCTCCTGCAATTAAGATATATGTTTTTTTAAATCGTTTAACTATATATATAAAAACAGAAAATAATATCAACAAATTAAACGGATCTGCAAAAAGTGCAAAACTATTCTAGGTTGATGATAAATCTTTAAAGAAAATACACATTATCTATTTAACCAAATTTTCATTTTAAATGTTTCTATCTAAGAAAAAATAATTATTTATCTTATCCTATATCTATATTATAATTTATAATCAATCACGACATGTATATACAACAAATATTCAACAACAAAAATTATTTTATAGAGCAATGATTCAATCGTTACAATCAAATGCAGAATAAATTCAATCATTGGTTTGGTGATTCACTGATATGTGATTTGTGAATATACGTTTTGAGGAGGGGAACGACCATGATCCATTACGAACGTAGCTGGTCCATAGAGATCTCACCACGTAGCTTGACTGACTCGGATGGTTTTGAGAGATCAATGGTTGAAACGGAGAAGAAGAACACGACTACCTATTAGCACAACACGTGGCAGACCGATGATTGCACGTCGTCATTTGTAGCCTTGGCTTATTGGTCCGTGTCATAGACGGAAACTTCAATACTGAATATTTTGTATTTATGTTTCTCGTTTTGTCCAATATTAGAGTGTACACTTTTGGTAAACTACGTATAAAAGATTATTATGTCATCCGTTTGTTAATCCTCGTGTCAATAACTTTCATTCCAAGAAATAAATTAATTAATTAAAACATGAAAAAGTGACTTAAATATATTTTTATTATTTTAAAATATGTTTTTATCTTATATATATTATCAGCTTTTTAACGGAAGAAAAATAATTTTTCTTTTACTAAAAATACATCAAAATGACATTATATTTACATGAAACTATCTTAAAAACGAAAGTTATTGTGAATCAGAGTTAAAGAACAAAGCTTTTCATATTATATTTTAGAAAATATCAACTACAATCACTTAGATTGTTAATTCCATTGCTTAGTATAGGGATTCATAAAATGTATTGTATTGTATTCGCTGACATTGAAAATATATATATTAATTTGAAATAGGATAATCCATTAAATTTGTAAAGATGAATACATCTATATTCTTACACATTCATTTTCGGTTGAACCACATTACAAGTGAATTATGTGTTGCTGATGTGTGACAAGAAGGAAAAGTGTTAACGAGAATTCGGAATTTTTAAGTTTTTGCTACAATCCGAAAATGTTGGAGATTCATGTCTTCAACATAAAAAAATGGAGCCATGTTACCCATAACGCCAATTTTATAATTAAGCTTAATTAACTAATTTAAATAAATATAATTAATTAAAAATAAAAAACACTCACATATCAAATATTAAAAAATCTAAAAAAATCTAAAAAAATATTTTCTCTCTCTAATAAATTATGGACGAAATTACTAATTATTTTTTCAAAAATATATAAACCAATCAGAATTTTAAAAACTAAGATTTTATATCCAAGTATACAATACAATTATTTTTAATAACTAAATTCGAAGATTTTGTTAAGTTTTCAAATTATGATTCTCCTATCACTTTTATTTTATTTTATTTACAAATTGTTTAGAATTTTCATATAATACTTATAATTTAAAATGCATATTTTTTTCTTCATATGTTGTGATTTGAATTTTTTTAAACGAATATATATTTACTCATTGTATGAAAATGTGTGTTTTAATTTCCACATTGGCAGGTTGGTAAAACTAAATTTATATAAATGATAAATTAATAATTTTTATTTGCTCACAATTATAATATTAAAATTACTATTTATATTTCACAAAATAATGATGCAAATACAACAAACAAACAATATAAAAGTGTAATAATACGTCAAAAATAAAATACTATATATTTTAAAATAATTATTATTCAAATAGACTAATAGATTTACATAACAATTAAAAATAAATATTATCTCAAACAAAATAACTTTTTTTAAAATAAAACAATAATTTTATTATTATATTATAATTTTTTTTTTTAAATGTTGACCCGTGCTTAAAGCACGGGATATATCCTAGTTAAATTTGTAAAGATGGATACATCTATATTCTTACACATTCATTTTCGGTTGAACCACATTACAAGTGAATTATGTGTTGCTGATGTGTGACAAGAAGGAAAAGTGTTAACGAGAATTCGGAATTTTTAAGTTTTTGCTACAATCCGAAATGTCGGAGATTCATGTCTTCAACATAAAAAAATGGAGCCATGTTACCCATCACGCCAATTTTATAATTCTTGTCACACTTCAAGACAAAACTATTGTCTTTTCTCGGTCCTTATTATATATATAGTTTCAATCATTTTTGTTCTCGTGGTAGAAAAAACAACTACATAATCTCTATAAGACTATATAACACATGCCCATACTTTAGCACTTGAACGATGATAATAAATCAGAATTTTTAAATATGTTTGAATTTTGTTTAGATTTTCTGCATTTGTTTCTAGTTTTCTATATAAATGCATATTTATTATCACATGTTAAATATAAATGCATAATTATAATCACATGTTAAATAAGAAAAATTGAAACAAATTTCTGTGAAATATATGCATATTTATAATCACATGTTTATAGTAGGAGTTGATTTTATGTTATTATTATGTTTGCCTTTGAAATAATAAGAATTTGAAATGAAATTGATTAATTTCTTTTCTTACAAATTTTTTTTATTTTTTAAACTTGATATATTAAGACTAACAAAGCAAATCTTATTAGAACATCAAAATTTTATGTTTGGATTTTCCTATTATGTTTTAGCATCAGTGGAAGAGATTGTTAATGCAGTATAGAAACATAGATGGATTTGAGATAAGGTAAAAAAAAAAAAAAAAAAACTGCTTGAGATAATATTCAGAAGAAGTGAATCAAAGATTTTTCGACTATTTAATGCTCAATCAGAAAATAATCATACGATTGGTTATTCTAAAAATGATATTAAAATTTGTTAGTGGTCTTAATATAACTAAAGATTGATAGCTATTACTAATAGCCTATTAGTCATGTTTTTCTATGATTTGAACGATGTATGGTATATTTATTAGTTATAACTAGGAAAATTATATCATTTTATATTTTATTTTCTGTAAAAAATATTAGTTGTAGTGGTTACTGAAAGTCATAAAAGCAGATTAACTATTTAGATAATTTCTGGAAAAATTGACATTGCAAATGCGTAAAATCTAAGTTACATTTATGTTTTCTGTTTTTTTGTTTGTGAAGCGTAAAAATACCTAACAGTAGTTGGGGAAAAAAAAGCTAAAAAAATCGAAGACTCCAAACAAAAACATATAGTCACATAGTCACATAGTCACATAGTCACATTTATTTGGTCGGTAAAACTGAATATCCTTCGAATGATTCTCTCTCGTGTATACTTGTGCACATATTTTTAAAAACAAATATATATTGTACACGTGTGTGAATACAATTATGAACTGATTTTATTGTTCGACTCGAGAATTTTTTAGTTGCGAGACCAAACACATTGTTAGGTTCGATTTCGTTTCCCGCCTTCCAATTTTAGGCAGTTTCATTATCTAAAATTATCATTTATTTTTTTCATGCCAAAAAGAGAAACAACAAATATCTTTTAAAGTTAATTAAAAAAAAAAAAAATCAAACGTTTTGCGTAGGAAGATAGGATAACAACAGTATTTCAACTCGGATTTCTTAAAAGTGAAAAAATCAGAAATTCCAGATTAAGATGTTTTATGTTGACTTTTTAAAATATCTTGTGCCATTTCCACAGTCTCTAATACTATATGTAAAATAAAATTAACGTCATTAATTTGGGTCAATCATAAAATTTAAGAATCCTGCAAGTTGCATCCATTTATCTTCTTTCTTCGACTATTGACCATGTCTTTTTGGATATTCTTCAAGCTTTCTTTTTCAAAATTGGAATGCCAAATTTAAGTTTTTATTATCATTTCTGTGTTTAAAAAAGCTTAGTTTTAGTCAAATAACATAGCCTGGTCTTAACTTTAAAAGGTGAGGGTAAAACAATTTAAATACATACAAATAGGAAAATGGCAAAAAAATATTCTAATGTTTGATTTAAGCCTTTAACTATATAAATTTAGCATTCAGTTGTGTTACATTAGATTAATGTAAAAATATATAAATTTCAAAATTGTTCATAGGATTAAAAAAAGTGTATACTCTTACATTGACTTCTGGTTCAACGGTCTGATGGGACATCCGGACATACTAAAAAAAAAAAAAGCCAACCGAAACATTTGACTTTGAGTTGTGACGGTTCTCAGGCATCTGATTCGAGCGTGTCATTCATACAACTCTCTTTTAGAAAGGCCTAAAAAGCCCAATATTAATAATAAAAGGGCCCATAGCTTTTTAATTTAATGTTCCCAACAAAATTGTACAATAAAAAAAGAGAGTTTTATTTTCGCCGCCAAAACTGATATTTTTTAATCACAGACGTCCAATAAAAAAATAGACGGCGGATATTTTAAGCTCTAGAAGGCACGTGATAGTATCTTCCTCGGCACGTGCATCTGTAGATGACGCTACACGATTCGGCGACGGAGCATTGGAAACTAATCATCACACGTTTACACGGCGAGCACGCACCACACGCGTATGAACAATCCGGTAAGCTTGATCCTGTTGGGTACATTTCCATTTCTACCCCTCCTTTTTTGCTTATTTCCTTCTTCACCACAAATAAATAAAAATACAAATAAATTCTTGTTTTTTTTTCTCTCACCACAAAAACAGAATAAATTCATAATTAAGTAAATGGAGGAAAAAAACAAAACACGGTTTGCTATTTAATTATTTATAAAATACAAAGGCGGTTGCTATGTTTAGAAAAAGATGATTGTATGATACAAAAATATCTTTTTTTTTTTTTTTTTTTTGGTAAAGTGCACCGAGGTGGTGGACCAAACCTACCTTGTGGTGAGTTTGAGCTTGCTCTATATCGGCGTTTTTCTTATCTCCGCCATTGACCGTAGTTTCTACAAAAAAGCATATAGAATGTAAACTATATTAATATATATAAATCATAACCAAGTAAATAAAATGATTAAAAAAAAGAAAAAAAGAGATTGATGTGACGTACTTAGTGGCGGCGTGCGAATGGAGTTAACGATCAAAGAACACGCTGCGAAGACTAGGACGACGCAAAACATTAACGTGCGGAGAAACTTCTTTGCCATGTTTTATATTATTTGTTTTCTTTTAACAAGCAAAAACAGAAACTTTCTGGTTGAGACAGGGGTTTTAAAGAAGAAGTTCTAGAAGATGAGAGGAGAAGACAATGTAACTAGTACCGTATATGTTGTGTGTGAAGTATGATACAAAGGTGGAACAAGTGATATATATAGTTGAGGAAAAGATGACAAGAATTGGTATGTGTTTATGATAATAAATGATGAAAAGAGGTACACCTGTTTGAAGGGTCACATGATTCTCGTCGATTTTCTGATAAAAAATCATTATGATTTTATTCGTTTTAGAGTTATCAATGAACAGGTTTCGCGCCCTATGAATAAATTTGAATATGTGAACTGTTCATATGTACACGTACGTACCAACAAAGCCTGAGAATTGAGATATGGTAGGGAAGGGCATTATGAACCAAAATTACCGTCGTACTTATCTTTTGGGATATAACGAACATCGTATTATACCATAAGTAATTAAGTATGCACAAAGCCACAAAGTGTTACCGTTTAAAACTTAAAAGACTAGGAAGCGGCCATAAGTATTCTGTATTCACATAAGTGAAAAAATGTCTTGGTAACTCATAAAGTTTTTCATGTGTAAATTAGTGGGTAATGAAGATCCCATAATTTCATAATCATATTATAAACCAAGGATGAGCAATGTATGATTTACACATGCAGGCATTAATTGTAGGTGTTAATTAGTTAGTGGTATGTATGTATGATGTATAGAGAGAGAGGTTTTATACGTATAGATAAGGTATAAATTTATAAGGCGTGCGTGGGACCAAAAAAGGAGTAACGAATGGAATAGTAACAATAGTTAATAATTGCAGTCATAAGGTTCACAATATGAGAGAGGGCAGAGAACTACAGAAGCAGCCAAAAAAGTGTTCAGACATCTTGAAAATAACCTGTCGCAGCAAACGTGAACCTTGCCCTTGGTTTTAATGACCTTTTTCCAAAAGCACTAAAGAATGAGTTTGTTAACATAATTTTCAATTCGTTTTTGGTAACATATACTTTCGATCAGTTTTTCAGTTAGGTTCAATAAATTCGTTGATTAATGCGTGCTTTGGTCTAGAAAGCATTTTAACGTGTTTCAAAGTCAAGTCTTTGGTTAATTAGGATGTTTTTATTTATCATCTTCAAAGACTTTATGTTACTTTGTATGGGTTGTAAACTTGATGTATTTGTAATATATAAAAATAATAATCTATTAGCGGATGCGTTTTATCAGCGAACTCTCGTAACTAATACACTCCCTCAAGCTAAGTCTTTAGTTTCAAAGTATCTGATTAGGAAGATAAAGATTTGACAAAGACATTTTCTTGAGCAAAACTATGGAAATAATATGAATGAAAAAGCTAATTTAATCTATATTAACATTTTTGAAGTATATTTTGGTTTATGCTCTTTAAGTTTTACTTATTTAATTTTTACTTATTTAATGTTTTTTACAACATTAACCCCTAAAACAATTCCATAAATAACATTGCAAAGAAACTCAAATACTAAACTTTCTTAATTGACCAACATTTGTTACATTTATTGTCATAAAATCTTAACAACATCTATACATTCCGATTTTTCCAAAAACAACTCTTCCCATTAAAGTTTTAACCCATTAAATCTCCAAAACTATTTTTATGGATGCTATAATCTCTCAAATTTAAATGATATACAAGAGATTTTCCATAACAAAAGTTTACAATCTCCATAATTATATTAACATTAATAAATTTCCTAAACCGAAAATCCAATTATAAAATGTCACATTAAATATGTTGAAAACCCCATATAATTTGGTTTATTTTTGTGAAGTGACCTTAGTACAGTGGCATGAGGTAAGTCCATTTGTAGAAGGCACCATCACACCCGGGATCGAGTTCTGCTTCCTACGAATGTAGGAATTTGGTTAATGGGCCGGTCAGTTGTGGCCCAATGGTTGATAAAAAAAATTGGTTTATTTTTTATTTTTTGAGGAATTACCAAAAAAATTAAAATTATATTAATTATCATAAACTATATATATTGACATGGAAAAATTATAAACTATAGAAATATGCTAATTTGGTAAAACAATTAACATAATTAAACTTGATAAAAAAAAACTTATTTTGATCAATTTTTTTTTTTACGCAAAAACTTATTTTGATTTTGGTGAGACGAGTTGGCATTAATCACATATAGGGAGTTAAGTGGAATTGTTTTTTTTTAAACACTTTTAGATGTGTACCAGGAGATAAATGTATTACTAGACTATACATATATCAAACGAGTTAAAACCTTGAAAACACTACAGAAATCCTATACTTTAAATATTTATATCAAATACCTGTAAAATTTTATATTTTTTAATTAATAAAACAATATTAAAATAACAAATAAATATAATATAAATTTTTAATTTTTAAAATCCCGCGGGTTAAATCCTAGTATGTTAGCATATTTGATTACTAGTAAATACATGAAGAGTTGATATTAACAATCACTTTCAATGTGTTTTGTATGCTCATGGAACACTTACTTCATAACAAGATGAAAAACAGATTCGTTATCCCATAAAAGCTTTGGCGGATAACTTACCGTAATATGTGAGTTCTTAAGTAACTGATGCAACCATATCATCTAACAAGTAGCATGAGCCAAGCTTTGATACTCTCCTTCAAAACACCTCCGACTAACAACAACTTGCTTCTTCGACCAAGAAATAAATGAATTATCAAGATATATGCATAAACATGTAACTGATCTTCTAGTAGCTTTGCAAACCATCAAGTCAGCATCATCAAATCCATTCAAACACAAATTATGTATATGCATAGAACATTAGACCTTTACCAGAATTAGCTTTAATGTACATTTACACTTTACTTGCAAGTTGAAGGTGAAGGCCTAATAAAGCAGAAAAAACTGGCTTAATTGGTGGACTGAAAATGTTATATATATGGCATGATGATTGGGAGATAAAACAGTCTACCACTAAGTTCTCAGTAGGAAAGTAAGATTAGTTAATGGAGTTCCCATATCTTTAGTAATATGCCCATATCTTTAGTAATATGAATATTAGGATCCATTGGTATGGAACTAGACTACAACCTAAAAGACATGCATCCTTATGTTCATACTTTCTACAGTCCAAAACTCTAAAAGACCTGCATTTTTTACCAAAAAAAAAAAAAAAAAAAAACTTCTTTATAATCTTAACATCCTCGACGTACAAGGTTTAGTTTAGTCTTTATCGCATTGACCAATCTATGTAACAAAAGACTAATGCAGGTCTAACGGAGATCCAGTACGTAGCGTATAGGCCCATATAATCAAAAACCCGTTTTCCACCGACGTGGTTTAGTTGATTAAACCAACTTCACTTTAATAAACTTGATTGACTGGTTGTAAATCACTCAAAACGTACCGTTTTAACTTCCAAACTTTTTTTTTTTTCCTGAACAAGGAAAAAAGAAAAGAAAAAAAAAAATCCTTCGTTGAGAAGCAAATTAAAAAAAAAAAAAAAAAAATTGTAATATTCTTCTTCTTCTTATCTGTGTTCCCAGGTCTTTGCGATCGATCTTCAGTGATCAATCGATCATGTCGATGCTAGATTCCTTCTTCAATAAGGGTTTCAAAGCTGCAAAATGGTATTTATCTCTGATTTCAATCAATCATCTCTTCTGATTTTGCCTAAAATTATCAATCTCAGAAACTAAGAAGAAGACGATTTCTCTGTTTGTTTGTAAAAATTGGATGAGTTTGTTGTATTCCCAATTCTTCTTATGATGTAAGCTCTGATTCAATCATGTGTTGTGTTTTTTTTTTTTTTTTTTTTTTTTTAATATTACACAGCAAAACCTTGCTCAAGTTGACGATCCCTAGGATTAAGCTAATCAGGAATAGAAGAGAAGCTCAGATTAAGCAAATGCGTCGTGAGATTGCTAAGCTTCTTGAGACTGGTCAAGAAGCTACTGCTCGTATTCGGGTTTGCTTTTTTTATTTTATTTATTATTATTCATGGACTCGTTATTAGTTTAAATGGTTTTATGTGAACATTGTCTATTGGTCTGACTCTTTGGTTTCTCTACTAGGTTGAGCATATTATAAGGGAAGAGAAGATGATGGCTGCTCAAGAGATCCTTGAGCTTTTCTGTGAACTCATTGCTGTTCGTCTTCCCATTATTGAGGCACAAAGGTTCTAACTTTTTTTTGAAAATCTTTGGTCTGCCCATTGATGTTGTTCAGTTTGTTTTTTCGTATTCACTTTAAAGTCTTCCTTGTCTTGCATTCGTTAGTTTCTTTTTAGATGATAGTTTGGAATTTGATTGGAATACATGCAAAGATTATGTCTTTTGTTTTGTTTCGAAGTTTTCTGTTCAATCATTGTTGCTGCGCTTCTGAATCCTTCCTTTTTTGATAATCTGTTAGGGAATGTCCTCTAGATCTAAAAGAAGCAATATCAAGTATATGTTTTGCTGCCCCGAGGTGCTCTGACCTGACAGAGCTGCAGCAGGTCCAGATACTGTTTGTATCCAAGTATGGAAAGGAATTTGTTGCCGCTGCATCTGAGCTCAAGCCGGATTCCGGTGTCAATCGTAAGGTAAATCAGTGTTCATTTGTGCTGTTAATTGCTAATATGAGGCTATCATGTAGAAAGTCAGCACAGGTTGATGTATGATGCTGAAAGTAATGTATATGAATCCTTAACTTAGTATCTGTAAATCCTTAGAATTACATTGTCCATTTCTAGACCTAGTTTTAACTAGTATTCTTTATCTATCTTGCATACGGAATCACTTACATCCATTGCGTGGTTCAGTCTAGTAGAAACAATATATTTGTTCATGTTTTCATATCTTCCCAAATCAATTTTACAGTTGGTGGAGTTGCTCTCTGTGCGTGCACCTTCCCCAGAAACTAAACTGAAACTTCTCAAGGAAATTGCTGAAGAACATGAACTTGATTGGGACCCTGCTTCCACAGAAACCGATCTCTTCAAATCGCATGAAGATCTCCTTGTCAGTACTTCTCTCTTCGTTTTTCCTTTCTATCTCTTCTCTACATATAATGTGTTTAATTGCTTTAAATTTGTGTTTGCATCAACCCAGTATTTATTGTTAGGCATTGAATCTGCATTTCAATGTATCTAATTGTTTCTCGGAACTCACATTTCAATTGTTTTGGTCTGCATAAAAATGATCCCCCCAAAGATCTTGTTTCCCTTGTTGGACCTCTGTGTCCAGATATCCTTGGCCTTGAGTTTCTTTTCGTCACAGTCTCTCTGTTTATCCTAAATTGTCATATTTCTTTTCAGGATGGACCAAAACAATTTGGTGGGGGATCTAAGCTTCCACTACCGGATGAACAAATTGAAGGGACACATTTGACATCCGTTTCAGCGCCAAAAGAGAAATCTGATTCTGACTCAGAGTATGATATATTGGACTTTCCCGAGGTTCCAAATGTCGTGCTGCGGCCAACTCCTGGTGCTACCCCTGTAAATGCACCGGATGCACCGAAATCTGCTAGTTATGAACATACCTCTCACAACTTGCCCTTTGATTCAGAGAATGCAGGAGCCGAAAAACCGGCTTCGAAAAGGGATGAACATCCTGCAAAAGCTAGCAGAACTACCGTGGAAGGCCAACAATCTTCACCCATTGTGATGGAATCTTTCGAAAGGAAAAATATTTCTCCACCTTCTCCACGATCCGTTGATGTAGTGGAGCCCTTCCCTACAAAAGAGAGTGGTACATCGAGGGATACTATAAGGAAAATATCCGATGGAGACTTGCAGGATGTCCTAACGGCTGCTCAAGCTGCTGCTGACTCAGCAGAACGTGCAGCAGCATCTGCCCGTTCAGCTGCAAGTCTTGCACAACTCAGAATCTCTGAGCTAACCAAGAAGAATTCTGATCAGTATCCAGAAAGTCCGTCAGAGAACCCTTTCCATGCTACCTCAATTGAAAACCCACATTTTGATCATCAGCATTCGCATTCTTCGGCCAGCAGTAGCGGAGATCTTACAGAGTTTCAGAGAGCAGAAACTCCATCACTTTTCAACTCTGGGCAGAGCAACCACCAGCCGCAGAGACTCCCTTCAGTGGGAGAACCGCAGTTTGATCATCAGAACTCAGCATTCAGCAGCTACGATGATCTTACGCCACAGAGACTCCATTCAATGGAAAAACCGCATTTTGATCATCAGAACTCATCAGTCAGCAGCTATGGTGATCGTACGCCACAGAGATTTCCTTCAATGGAAAAACCGCAGTTTGATCATCAGAACTCACCAGTCAGCAGCTATGGTGATCTTACAGAGTTCCAAAGGCCAGAGTCTTCATTACTTGACAGACTCAACCCTGACCAGGACCACCAGCAAATGAGACTGCCTTCCATGGAAGATGACCCCTATTACTCATACCCGAATCTGTTCTCATCGCAGAATCCTGATCGCTCATCTGGTTCTCATTCATTGTCAGACAATACAAGACCTGCCCATGATTAACTCTTACATGTTATAATGCAAGCTTGGTGTTTTTCAGTGTGTCTGCCTGTGCTGTTCCTTCTCTTGCGGAACAAAGAACTCAAAACGTTTTTTGAACAGCCTTTTCTTCCTCTTTATTCAGTGGAAGACATATGTAATGTATAGAACTTGGTGTGCGTGATTTTGTTAAATTAAAGGCCTTGGTTTGCTCAAGAAATGACTGAGACTACATTTTTTTCTTCAACCAAAGAATACAAAGAAGTGATTTTTCTTAAATTTTCTCTATTCTTTAATCGTTTCTGTTAGGCAAATTACAATTTCTTTTATCTCGGACCAGACAACTCAACAGCATGAAGATTATCCGTAGAATCAAGGATCCAATCAGAAGTGGGATGAGAAGACAGCTCCACTTCTTGCCTGAGAACTTCTACTTTCTGCCATTCATCCCATTTCTCAGCCAAACCGTCACCTTCAAGCATTCGAACAACCTCAGACATCTTAGGTCGTTCCATAGGTGAGCTCTGTGTGCAGAGAAGAGCCACTTGTATGAGCTGTTCAACTTCTGCTTCTGTGTAGTTCCTCTGCAGATCAGGATCCACAAGCATCTCCAGTTTCTTCTCCTTCAAAAGCCCTTTCACCTGAGAAGATCATCAAAAACAGAGAAATTAGCTTTGAGAGTAGACAGAGATACCCAAATATGTGCTGAAAGACCTGTGCTATACCCAATCTAGGAGCATAACGTCATCGTCATTCGCCAGTCTTGCAAGATCAAAAGCTCTCTGACCTGTAATCAGTTCCAAAAGCATGATCCCGTAGCCAAAAACATCAGTTTTCTCTGAAGATTTTCCAGTTGAGAGATACTCAGGAGCAATGTGTCCAATAGTCCCACGCACAGCTGTTGTCACATGTGTATCTTTATAATCCATAAGCCTAGCCAACCCGAAATCGCCTACCACCGCCTCAAAATCTTCGTCCAACAGTATATTAGCAGCTTTCACATCACGGTGAATAATTTTGGGGTCGCAATGATCATGAAGATAAGACAAACCCCTCGCTGATCCTAGTGCGATTTGCTGTCTTATTGGCCAGGCTAGTGGCAACTGTGATGGTGGACGTTCTGCAATCATTTCAAGAAAGCTCACTCGATTGCATGGAGATATCATACATTATTGTGGAAATCTTATGGAAAAAACAGTCAAGATTCAAAGGTTACCTCTCAAACAGGAAGCAACACTTCCATTAGCCATGTAAGGGTAAACAAGCAATCTCTCGGTAGGGGTCATACAGAAACCGCGTAGTCTGAGGAGATTTCTGTGAACAGCCATGCTTATCATCTCCACTTCTGTCTGAAACTGGAGCTCACCACCTGGGGTGCGCTCTTCTTTAAGCCGTTTTACTGCCACAAGTGTTCCATCAGCAAGACGGCCTTTGTAGACTTTTCCAAACCCACCTCGACCCAAGATGTTCTTGTTGCTGAAGCTATCCGTCGCTACTTGCAGTTCTCGTAGTGAGAACCGCTTCAGCTGCCCCAAGTGAACCTCAGGGTCCTCCTCGGCTGCATCACAGAACCGAAAAATAAAGTCTTACTAACTAAACTAATTCTAAAAGGAAACAAAGCTTGGTAATGAAAAACTCATTGACTAACCAGGAACATCAAAAAAGAATTCTTGAGGTTTTCTTCTGCGCCACCAAGCAAAAGCTAAAGCAGGGGCAGCAAATAGCAAAGCAGCACCAGCAGCAACTCCTCCTGCAATGGCTCCAGTAGCACTATATCCACCTTTAACAGAAGTTTAAGCAACAAAATAGTCCAACAACCAAAGACCTAGGCTACCAGAGAAATTAACCTATTTCCAATCAAAATCCAATATGTTTCCAAGAATGAGTGAATTTAAAGATCTAACTTTACTGTCTGCTTCATCTCATTACCTGGTGTAGGAATTGTGGGAGGTGGTATAAAAGGTGGAGGAGGAGAAAATGGGGGAGATCCAGGACAGGGACGGCTAGTAACAGGGCCGCATAAACCCAAGTTATTAGCAAAACTGCGCAGAAGAACACAAATTGTGAGGTCAACTGCTAATTATTTTTATATCCACCAATACAAGTAACAAAATGTATGTATGTATGTATGCCTATTGATAAAATATGGTTAAGATGATTAAAGGAATCTTTGGTTCAGACTTTAAATATAATAGCCTCTTGTGTTTGATCCTAGCTTTATTCTAGTATGCAGAACACAATGAATTAGAGAAATCTATAGCCTCAGTTCCCATAATGCGAGTGATTAATGTTTAATAGTTCAAACCTGATGGGAGTGAAAAGCGAGAAGGACCCATTATCAGGAACGGATCCAGATAATTGGTTGTTCGACAGATCCCTGCGTTGCAAGATAATAAGGAAAACTCAGAGGATCCATTAAGAGTGGAAGTTCAAAAGAGCATTGAATTAGTGATACTTACAAAACTTGAAGAGTCGTGATATTAGTCAATGACAAGGGAATTGGTCCGGTAAGACTGTTATTGTTAAGCCGGCTATCCTTGCAACAAAAACTCATACCACATTACCACCTTCCCATTCAGAGTTCAATCAAACAAGTTACGAATATGTTGTACTCGAGATTTTATCCTAAATAAACTTCTAATATAGCAAGACATTTGGCCAGTGCATGATGAGGAAGAGAAGACTAAGATGTACTTACAGAAAGCGCAGCTTGAAGAGGTTTCCCAGAGAATCTGGAATGGGACCAATGAAGCTGTTCAAGTAAAGATCCAAGCTTACTAAGTTGGTCAGATTCCCAAGATCACTTGGAACCGGACCGGTTATGTTATTACTATAAAGCTCCCTGCAATTAAGAGTATCACATCCTCAGAAGAAACTTAACAATCTAATGACAAATGCATATTTACATAAATAAGTCGTAACTAAAGTGACAAAAACAAATTGCCCGTAAACAGCATTTGGCTACCATGTGTGAGAAATTACAATTCCCTGAGCAAAAATAGTGACGCAGAGTCAATTTTATAAATTCAATTTTTTTGATATAAAAGCAAAAACTTACAAGTACTGCAAGTTCTTGAGCTGACCAAGCTGGGGAACCAATTGACCAGACAGGTCTGCATTCCCAAGATCGCTGAAGAAGCAACAACAAACAAGATTAAAATAAGCTAAAAAGAACACTGGTTGGGTTAAATGCACAGAGAGAGAGAGAGATACTCACACTCTTATAACACTGTTATCGTTGTTGCACGTTACATGAAACCAAGTACAAGGGTTAACAAGTGTAGGATCCCAGCTTTGCAAGACATTGTTTGGATCAACTAAATTAGCTCTCAAACTGTGCAGTGCATCACCTGTTAACATACAAAGCAAAAGCCTAAGCCTTTTCCCAAAGAGGAAAATCTTACCAAACAAACCAACCATAGTATATTTGCTTTTAGACAAGCATACTCTAATTTCTGGTGAATTTGCATATGCATTTAGTACCCTTGACACTAGCATTTAATATTTCTTCAGTTCAAGTTCTTCAAGTGACATAGACACAGTTCCCAAAACTATACCGTTGATTTATCTGTCCTGATTTCTTCAGTTCAAGTTCTTCAATTGCAGAGCTACAAATTATTCGTTTGATATAGTAAAAATGCATTGTGAATTGTGAAGAACTCTTTTAAAGATTTAAACTTTCAAACAGAATCAGATGCTGAAAAGTCCTTTTTTGAGAACAGCGACAGTGGCAGATGAATATATCTATTCTTAAAGTGCTTAGATAGATAAAATATTAAATAAAGATAAGACAATAGTAATAAACCTTCCATGTTAGAAGAGGTAAGCCATAACGGATTAAACAGAAGAAGCAGTGAGATGAAGCAGACAAGACCAAAAGCTTCAAACTTTATTATTCTTCCCATTTTCCAGAAAAGCAAAATTGCTCTTCTCAGATCCAAGTAAGACCCATAAAAAAAAAACCCTAACTTCTCCAAATCAAACACAAACCATGAACTCTCCAAATAGCAGAGCTTTCAGATAAAGAGAGAGAGAGAGAGAGAAGTTACACTTGATGGTAGTATTACTCTCATTAATGACAACCGAGAAAAATGCCAAAGGGGAAAACACAAGTGGTAACAGCTACAACAGAAGTGAAAAAGGTGTGAGATTTTTTTTTTATGGGTTTGTAGAAAAAAAAATAAAAAAGAATTAAAGGGAAAAAAACAAAACTTTTTCAAATCTTTCCGTTGCTTTTCACTTTGAGAGCAAAAAGGTTTGGACTTTCTTCTCATTCTTAATGAATGAGTTTTTGAGTTCTGTGGTTGTTTGTCTTTCAACGCAGCCGTCTCTCTCTCTAAAGCCTACTCTACACGAACAAAGTGATGGGCTCTCAATTTTTAGCCTACCCTCTCTCTGTCTTTTAAGTAAACAAGTGGAGAGAGAGGAAGAGAGAAAGAACAAAACAACCCCCTTTGAAATGTAAGCACAACCACATTTTTTTTGGTTTTAGTTTTATTTTTCTTTGTCAGCTTGTAAATTATTATCACAACTTTGGGAACAAATTTTTTTTTTTGAAAAAAAACTTTCTATTAATTGCAAAAAAGAGAAGATAAAAATTATACAAAAGCCCAGTCCGGCTTTAGTTAGTTCTATAAGGCCGAAGCCCAGCAACAATAGAAACACAATGTAAAAGATTTTAGAGTGAACATAGGTAGTTTAGGTTAAACCAGTCATAGGCGATTGAATAGTAAGCGATCTTGTAGAAGAAATCGATCATAGAGATGAGAACCAAAGTTGAAGCATCTGTGAAGAAACAGACGGATTTGTCTCCCTAAATGATTTGATCCGATTCCTCATGGTAGAGTCTATGAGTTTGAGAGTGAAGTCAACCGATCTGAAGCTTTGCCGATGAAAGAGAGTGTTTCTCTCGGTCCATAGAGTATATAAGGAGCATTGCCAAGCCAGCAAGCACAATCGTTGACGTTCCTTCGGTCCTTGCAAAGAGCTCATTTGTCCCAAGGTTGTATCCCAGTTCCGGCATGGTTGAAGAGTACATCAAGGTTGTATCCCAGTTCCGGCATGGTTGAAGAGTACATCGAGCGGCTATTCGGTTCCAGACTGACCAAGAGTAGTCACAACTGAAGAACAAATGGTCGCGGCTTTTCTGCGTGAGAGTTGTATAGAAGATATCGAGGGTCTGTTTGGTGCCCCCCATCCAAGAATCCCGATCTCTGGTAGGGCATCGATTCAAGGTTAGTAACCAAGTTAAGAAGTTGTGCCTAGGTATCCCTCCTTTGTTCCAGACTGCTCGTCGCCAAGGCACTAAATCAGACTGGTTACAGAGGTAATCATAAACCCGGCGAGTTGAGTATTTCTGATAAATATTGCCTTCCATTTCCCATTCATAGTGATCTTCTTCTTCGGATAGTTGTAATGTAGTTAAGTAAGTATGAAGATATACCTGGTTTGCAGATCTGGGGTTTGGAAGAAGCCAATGGCCATGGTTATAGATTTTGATCGAGTGTAGCTTGAGCACGGATACCCAGTCGTACAGGAGATAAGAAGGTTGAGAGGTTTCCAAAAGGCGACAGTTGTCCGACCCAAAACCTACAGGTAGTACCATTGCCCCACTCAAAGTTTTATAATCCAGTTGTAGGCCAAATCTTTTACCTTGAGGAGCTTGTTGCTAAACAAGAGTAGTTTGGTCGCTTTTTCATTTTCCAGAAGCTGCTCAGTGATCCACGCAAGAAGTATAGCTATTAACCAAGCCACCCAAACCGAGCCTGATCGAAAGAAGAGTAACCAAATAAGTTTCAAGACACATGCCGTATTCCAGGTACCCAAGTCTATTGTCCCTAGTTCTCCTTGTTCCTTCGTTTTTGTTATTGTGTCCCAAGAGACCTTTGCTGTATGAGGCCCCTCCAGATGACCTTTCCACAAGAATGCACTACACATGGAGTTAATCTTCAGGGTGCAAGCTTTTGGGAGTAGGAAAGTTGAGCACCAAAAGTTAGAAATCCCTACTATTACTGTATTTATTAGCAGCAGGCGACCTGCAAAGGATAAGGATTTTGAGCACCAGTTGTTAACTTTTCCTTTTACTTGTTGTAGTAATGGCTCACATTTCTGAAGTGTAAGTTTTTTCGTGCAGAGAGGTACACCAAGGTAACGAACAGGTAGAGTGCCATGAGAGAAGACCCGTTGCAGAGCTAATTGAGTTAATTTCTTCCTCGGCTAAGCCACCACCATAGAAAGAGGACTTTTGAAGGACTGATAGCAAGACCCGATCTCTCCTCAAACTCTTTCAGAACCTCTAGAACTTTTTGGACCGAGGAAACAGATCCATCAACAAAGATAGGAGATCATCAGCGAAAAAAGGTAGGTAAGCTTAGCAGTGTCACAGTTATGATGATAGCGGAACTAGCTCCCATCTCTGCCAGCTTTATTCAAACATTAGGGAGAGATTGTTCATAACTATGACAAATAGGTATGACGAAAAGGGGGTCTTCTTGCATTAATTCCTCTTCTTCCCTTAAAGTAACCTTGCAACTGTTCCATTGTAACCAATTGTGAAATTTGTTGTGCAGATACAAGCTTGGAGCCATCTAAGATATTGGTTTGGGATCTCTAGTGCCTGTAAAACAAGTGAAAAGAAACTCCCAGGAAAGTGTGTCAAAAGCTTTTGCAATATCCACCTTGATTATTATCTTTTCAGACCTGTAGATTTTATGATAACCAATTGACTAGATTTCAGCAGCGAGGACCGTATTCTCCCAAAATAGAAGTCGATCCTTAACAAAAGCCGTTTGATTTGAAAGAATTAGCAAAGGTAGTATCGGCTTAATCTTTGAGACAAGAAGCTTGGAGACGACTTTGTAGAGTGTATCCAGGCAAGAGATAGGCCAGTCCCTTATTGATGAAGCAGCTCTGGTTTCTTTGGAATCAAACTCCAAGATAGTGGCGTTAGTGGAATGAGGGAAGAAAAGAGGAGTGAAAAAAACTGGGTGATTGAGGAGATTGACTTCTGGTCCTAGTATGCTCCATGCTGCCTTGTAAACGTCAGACGTGTAACCATCGGGTCCATGGCGCCTTATTTGGATTCAACTTATGCATCACCCTAGTGATCTCAGATGGTTGAGGGAACCGCGAGCATAAGTTGCGAATGATGACTAGAGGTTCTAAAAGGATTTAAAGCCTATAACCAATCGAGTGAAGACCAGATGGAGCTTCGCGGTAGATTTTCTAGTATGGACTTGAAATGACCAATTGCATGGGTGCTCATTCCCTCAGAGTCTAATAGTAGTTCGCCAGAGTCTAACAGGAAGGATCATATGGTGTTATAGTTAGCCCTAGACTGGCACATCTTATGGAAGTATGAAGTATTTATAAATCACCCTCTTTTAACCAGTTCACACCCTTGATTTTTGTCTGAAAACAACTCTCTTCAATGGCTCTCAAAAATTTTCATTTGGTGTGTAGGTCTTGCTCTTGCTGAAAGGTTGATGGGGAAGGATGCTGCAGAGCCTGTACCTGACATTCCATTAACAATGGTTAGTTTCACTCACTCTCTCTTGTATCTTTGAAAAATTCTCTCTATTTATGTGTTCAAGTCTCTCTTAATGGTCTTTTGCTTCCAACAAAAATCTGACAGGTTAAAAGCAAAGCTTCCGGCCTGAGTCCAAGCTTTCTCTACAAGATGGTGAAAGCTAGGGTGTTTGGTGAGGTAGTTGAAGAATTTTAATTGGCTTAGTTCCCAGCTTTAAGGAGGTTGGTATGCAAGGTCAACAAGGCAAGGAGTATGGTCAGAAGGCAAAGGTGGGAGGTAGGTAGCGGTACCATTGAGGAAGTAGGTTAGCCAGTGGTCATTACCAGTACCCGATCAAGCTATTTCGCAACCAGAGAAGTAAGGCAGATTGTTTGTCTAAGTATAAAAGGGTCCTTGAAACCTTAAATCGAAGAGCTCCAACCCGAGAGAGGCAATCACTGAATTCCATCATTTGAGGCGTTAAATAGTTCACATTTGGGGAGGAGTGCTCCTTCAAAATGAACAATTTGATTGAAGTCACCACCAACCAACCATGGACAAGTGTGGAAGGAGAATAAACTATGGATCTGTAGGAGCTTCATACCCAAAGGTCTAAGATCTCTTCTCTTACATTTGAAGCACATCCACTGTGAACAGAAACTAAATTTTGTTTGCAATGTTCACTTCACAGGTGAGGGTTTGCTTCGACTGGTTCATCACTCTGATAGTAGCAGGATCCTTACAAATTACAATGATTCGCCCATCATCATCAGATAAATAATTAGAGGGTAAACTTCCAACCCGTACATGCTTTTGCCATTATCTGGTTCAGGGTACGATCTTTGACATGTGTTTTCCAATATTGCACCAAAAAGCGGCTTGTTGCTATTAAGCCAATTACTTAGGGGCTGAAGCTTATCCAGATCATTTAAACCTCGAATATTCCAAAAAAAGTGTCTTGTATCCATTATTAATGAGAAGGAGGTGCTTCCTCCAAGGAAGGAGAACAACTAGGTCCTATAGTGACACTTTGAGAAGCAGGGGGGGGGGGGGGGGGGGGGGTAAGGAACAATTGGTTTCAACAAAAAGGGGGGGGGGGGAGTGAAGAGATGGCTGGGATCGGGATCGTTTTAGTGATGTTGGGAAAGTTTTTTCTGGAGATTGGGGGTAGGGATACGGCAGGCCTGAAGGTGTGATAGCTGCAGGGAGACTGAGAATATATGGTCCAGAGGGGGCGATAGACTGGGTAATGGTGGGAGATCCAGCACTTAAGTTTGGCAGGTTATGGGGAAGTGGTTTTTGGGGGAGAGTAGACAAAGATGTTTGATGTTGGGAGTGTAAGTTTTTTGGGGCCTGTTTCGAAGTTAGGTGGAAAGGAGGGGTACGATTAGGAGGAAATGTGGAAAGGATGGAGAATGGGTTTGTATGGGTAAGATAAGTGATAGGGGCAGTGAGGTTTGCCGGGTTAGTAATTGGTTTGATAAGGGTAATTGGTTTGACAACTACCTTCGGAGCTGGTGCAACATCTTGTGCAACAGTGCAGTCATCCTTGGTAGAAGAGGTAGAGACTTGCGAGGAAGTTGATGCAAGAGTAGATGACTTATCCTTTTCTTTGTAAACTGCCTTAACTGACGCCATGTTGTTTTTCTTGCGAGGTGGAACCACTTTAGGCGTCTGTTCTTGAGCTGGAGGGAGAAGGAGACAGTTCCTGGCAACATATCCAAGTTCTTTACAATGAGAACAAGTTGGAGGAAGCCAAGGATACTCAACCGCAATTTCAACAATTTGCCCATTATCTCTAGTATACTCCACTACATTCGGGAGAGGTTTGGTAAGGTCAACCACCACTTTAGCATGAGACACCTTCAGGCTTACAATATTAAGAGTATAATCATCTGTTTCCTTCGGTTCCTCCACTAAACCATATATTAAACTGATCCCTTCAGTCGTTCGTAGATCCAGAGGTATATCAAGCATATGGATCTATATGGGGATGGAGTCCAATGCAGGAGATTCAGAGGAGTATGTCGATGCCCAAGGTATAGTGTGAAACATTGAATCTCGTACATACCAGATGCATTTCTCTAGCACTTTCTGCCGAATAAACTCATTAGGGATCCTGACTAGCATTGAACTACTTTGATCTTTGAAAAAACATATGATGGAATCTTTATGGAGCTCAGCCCCACGTTCAAAAACTTGATCAGGGATATGTATTCGCGGGCGACCAGTGACAGTGACAGGGGTGAGTCTCTATAGAGACCTATCCACCATTTTTGGAATTTTTCAACTAAAGTTTTACCTGCAGCAGCTTGAGCTTGAAAGGTTTGTGATTGATTAAATGGAACTTTTTGTTGGGACAGAGGTAAGACTGGAGCAGAAGTAGGATGTCCAGTGATGGTTTGGGTAACAGCAGCAGCAGAGGGTTGGGTTATTGAAGAGAGTTGCTTGGATAGGGCGAGAGTGGAGTGAAGTTGCGAAGTGGAGTGGGGCTGCGAGGCAGAGGCAGTATTGGTGAGGAGTGGAGAAGTAGATTTTGGGGATAACACATTAAATTTTTTTCTGAACATTGTTTTCTTCAGGAACAGTACAACCAGATCTAGGGTTTCGTGAATCAAGATTTGAGGATCTCGCAATGGGGCTTTCAGCCTGATGCATCTCGACATCAGTAGTTGGGGATGAAGAAGGGCAGGGACTCAACAAGCTCTAAGGGGCGAGCAGTTTGTTTTCTGAGTTTTGGTTTTTGGGAACTTCGAGTGGAGAGGGGGGGGGGGAAATGGGAAAGAGAAGGGGAAATGGCTGGGTCACGAGGGTCGGGCGGGGGGAGAGTAATAGGGGCGGTGTTTGGCTCTCACCAGCAGTGGGAAGCGTTGGGTTTAGGGCGGAAGCACGACCATTTAAAAACCAGGAATTCGCCGATAGACTCGCCATAGAGAGAACTTTTTTTAATTTCAGTACAACACAAAAATTAGAATCACAACTTTATTGCTTAAAAAAAAGAAAAAAAAAACTCCATTTTTGTTGACCAAAAAGAGTAAATTTTCAGCTCATTATTTAACTTAATTTTTAACTGTTCCATTTTTTTTTTTTTGGGTTACGTTGTTGATTCTCTTAATTTTTAGTTGAAAACTTGTAAGAAGCAAAAAAGAACAACAATGAATTTTAGTTTTATAGTACTTATAAATAATAAATATTAATAAAATAACGAACACAATTTGTTGACATTGGGGCCTCAATTACTAAATTTAAGCACTAGGCTCTTTACTGAAAGCCTAGTTACGGCCTAATGATTTTTTTGAACATTAAACTGGATTTTAATAAGATTTTACAAATAATTTTTGTCATTTGATATAGAAAACTAATTTTTATAGCTTGTGATCTAGGAAAACGTATAATTGGGTAAGAAGACAAAGCATTAGTTATTAGCTTTTTTTTTTTTTTGGTCAAAAAGCATTAGTTATTAGCTAAGCTTCTTGTTTTATGGAAAAATTTCAAGAGTATTTGGCTAACATTGTGTTATCTCTAATTGCTTGAGCAGGGAAGGGTTTTACTCTTTACTCGACCTTTTACCCACGGGTAATAAAATTATAATACTCCTTTATTCGATCATAAAATCATAGATAACTTTTTTAAATGGATTGATACGTGTAGTAAACTAATATGTCAAATACGAATAACGAGTATTAGTGCCAAGTCTTACGGCGTAATACCATTCATTACTTGGACATTATCACTAGATGGTATGACTGTCCGATTTGGTGTCACATAGCAAAATGGTGAAATACATAGGTAACAAATTAACAAGAACAATGTTTTTCCAAGTGCTTTGACGGTCCTTTAATGAAAATCTTTTAATAACAAAAAAATTGGAAAAACATTGTTCTTGTTAATTTGTTACCTATGTTTAATGTACAATGTTTGAATGTAAGGTCATTAATAAAAAGAACAGTGTCATTAATAAATAAAAAACTGAACTTTTGAATGTAATATTTCGGGTAGAGGTGTGTGTAGTCTTTGTTGTATAAGCCTATGCCTTTTAATTACCCGAACGGGATTGATCGCTAGTCGCTACCCGGAAGCAGTCAAAACGGCTTCTTTTGGATATAAATGAAAACGTGTGGGAAGTGACGTTAGAGAGTTATAAAACCCCGTTTCATCTACACTACAAGTGGACTCCACTATATGTGTGTGCCATAGAGGGAATGAGGGATCCAAATCCAACCCATGGACTTAACAGTAAATAAAATAATGCGTTTATGTTGCGGTTGTGGTTAATTTGCGTCAATATTTTTACATTTAACTTCACTATACATTTTTCTTTTTTTTTTGTGGAAAAGGATTTTTTAAAAATTGCATATGTGTATACGTTTATGTTGTTAGGATTAGAATATTTGTAATGAGTACAAAATGAAAATGAATGAAAACTGATGTATATTTTTTCCTAATTGAATTACGTAACGACAAGCATTTTAACGGTTTTAAGTTTTAACAAAGAGACACCAATGTCATAATGGCTTTAGTGTCTTTTGAGTTTTATGAAGTAACTCCCCAATCATACCGATTAATTAAATTGGTTCGGTATGCTACCAAATCATGGGTACAAACCGACCGTAAACCAACATGGTCAATTTAAATTCATTTTGTCATTTTCATAGCTTAAGGACAGAGACATTACTCAAAAATAGACCAAGTCCAAGTGAGTATGAATTTTATGAGACTTTTATCTGGTTGTTTATACAATTATAGATATGAATGAAAACAGGGCCGGGCTAATGTTACCATTTTACTGGATTACACTCACTTTTAACTAGCTGCTTTGAAATTGACAATTAACAAATTATCTCTTTAAAAACTATCATTAGATGACCTGGTGAATGGTTGTAACTTTGACCTAGTATATTGTGTTGTATAGATAATTGACTCTTTTCTTTTCAAAATCAAAACATGTATCCAATTATACAAAAACACATGTAACAATAAACATAGTTTAAATTTTCTTTTTGTCCCAAAAAATAATTGTAACTTTGACATATACAGAGAAAGAGTAATTCTTTTGGAGTTATGATTTTCTTGATCAAAAAATCTAGATCCGGTTGAGTCATTTGCTACATTGCCAAAATTTATAACCCAAGTAGACAATATTATGTACATTTCTTGGCCAAAAAACCTTCTAAATAAATCTTTAAATTTAGTAAACTCTATGGATATATACATACGGTATTTATTAAATTTACTAATTTATATAAAAAGTGAATTATATATTCTTATCATGATAAATATTATTTATGAAAACTTTAATCCTTACCTTTTTTATAATAAAAATAATTATGTTACTATATATTTAAAATATAAACTACAATGATTTTAATAAAAATTTCTCTTTCAAACACTACAAATTTGCTTATGCATTTGACATCTATATTCATGTAGTTTTTAATTTCTACAACTATCTTTAACATTTATTAATTTTGAACTTTAAAATCAAAACTAGTAATAATAAAATCTAGTAATTAATACACACCATGATTTGATTGTAATCATTTATTAATAAAAAATGAAAAATCACACTGTAAAATTCATCATACAATAAGTATATTAAGTGTTTAATAAGTGCAAAATTAATTGTTTATAAGTGCAAAAAATAATCATAATAATAAATTAACTATATATTAAGAGTTTATTGGTCAAATGATCATTAATGGAAATAGAAAATGTGATAAAATTACCACTAATTTTCTTATAAAATTTGATAAATGCAGATGGTCGTTCAGTATGGTGATTGCAATTGGTAATATTTTGAGAGACTTGTTTCTTTTTACTGATCAACATGATTCACATGAATTACTTGTTTCCCTCTTGGGTAATCTTGATCAAAATCTCACAAATGGCCGAAACAACTCAGTGATAAAAGATGTTTTCCAAGGAAGTTCAAATCAAATCTGGGTTGTCAGGATTGTGGAAGAGAATCAAGTTCCATAGATCACTTCATGTAGTTGTATTTCACATGAAACGGTTCGCCTATATCAGTATTGTCGAGAATATTGAAACATTGGTAGATTTTCTGATACACTAATCTATAATTGCGTAAGTTCGTAAAGAAGAAAGATAGTCAGTATGTTTTTGAACTTTATGTCATAAGTGATCACAAGGATGGTGGCCTGGTTGGTGATCATTATATTGCGTCTACTAAGTTGAACGAGAACAAATGATTTTGTTTTAGTGATAGTAATGTTTCAGCGTTTACTCAATCTGACATCAAGACTAATGGTGGTCTCTCCATTGCATACTTGTTGTTCTATCATAGGGTTGTGCGGTTAGAAACAATTAGAATATGCTATTTTTGGCTATTTTAAACCACATAGTCATTGACTTCATGGAGAGACCTGACAACAAATCATTTATCACAAGATCTTCTTTCTTCAAGGGTGTGACCATGTTTTTTGGCTTAGAGCATCACCAACGGTAGAACCAAATGGTTCTAAATTTTCTTGTTAAAAACAATAAAAATAATGCAAAAAGTAAGTTTAGATACATGAGATTCTAAAAGTTTTTTTTTTGCTCCAATGGTAGAACCATTTGGTTCTAAAAATTTGAATTTTTGAAACTCAACACTTGTAATACAAAGTGAATAACACATACAAAGTTGTGAGATGAGAGATCTAGATTATAAAACATAGCCCTTGTGTTGTGGACTCTACATTGATGGCTCACCATACGAGATCATCAGAAGCAGTCGATAATCCCTGCAATAAAAATTCCACAGACATCAACATAACCGATTGAGAAAACAAACACAATGCAAGAAAATGAGCCACAAGAGGAGAACACAAACAATAACCGATTGAGACATTATTAGAACATACATATAAGGATCCGCCAACATGTCAGTTGAAATTTTCAAGCATTCACAGAACATTACCGATTCAAGATTAAAACCAACAGTCAACTTATATAAATCATAATCCCATTACACACAAACACATTGCAGGAAACTGAAACACAAACACACAAAAAAAAACTGAAACACAAACCATACTAGAGAATTCAATGTTAAAAACCATACCAGCAACGGTGAAGTGATCTGCTTCTTCACAGCAGGCAAACTCATTCGTTAGTCTTCACTCCAATTGTAGTAGAACCAAGCTGCAATAAAAATTCCACAAAGAACTGTGAGCTATATTTGTACAATAAGCTAAACCAATCAAAGAAACAAAAGACAACAGAGGCCTACAACAAAATCAAATTGAAGACAAACTCAAACACAATACATAGACAGCTTAAAGTAAATTCGATACAAAATCAAACAAACTGACACAACAAAATCAAAAAAATTGAGACAACAAAATCAAATTCTAGAATTTACAATACAAAGAAACCGAAATCAAATTCATGACTACTAACAAATAAAGAAACCTACTTGTTGATTCAAATAACACTAATTTCGCATTTATCCAAGAACACTAAGAACACTAATTCATGCCTAATTTAAGAAAACCCTATTCTCGACCAAGAGATTCAATACAAGCATACAACAATCTACACAGGAAAAAACTAGATTCATACCATGAGATGGATATTGGAGCATCCTTCAACGAAATCTCTCCGATTTTGAGTCTAAATCTCCAATTTGATGGAGGACGGTGCAATTGGCGGTGGAGTTTAAACAATATGGCGGTGGAGATGATGAAACCGGCGGTAGATTCTCCTCTCAATCAACTGATTCTCATGTCAATCAAACAGAGGTAAACTCAGCATTAAAATTGGTGAAGGCGATGAAGAGTTAGAGAGAGTCGTTTCGGGAAGAAGAGAGAGATAACGCGGGTGAGTTTTTTTTTCTTTCTCTTTGGCTAAATTTTACTTCCAATAAACCACTGACACGTACCCACTTCTAAAGGGTTCCAAAAACTCCAAAGATAGAACCAACTCTATCTTTTAATTGCATTTTTGATTTAATTTTCAGGGTTTAAAACTCTAAAAGTGGATTTGAAACCGACATAGAACCACCGTTGGAGTTGGTCTTAGCACGTTAGTCACACTGTGCAAAAATATCATTTTTCTATACTTTTCGCAAAAATATATTCTCATGTAATCTATTTTTAATAATATCATTTTCTACATACAAAATGAGTAAATTGTAAACTCTAAACTCTAAATAATAAACTCTACTCACTTCAAAACTATACACTAAATGTAAAATAGAGAACCTAAACCTAAAACTAAAAATTTTAAAATAAAAATGACCAAAAAAAAGTTGTTTTGAAAAGGATATTAATAACAAATTTTCAAGGATTAATTAATAGACCTTATACTTGAGATAGTATATGGAATTTTCTAAGACTAACAAGTGCAGCAACCATATTGACATCTTCATCAGCCATCAGGTTCTAGCTTATCCACCACGAAGATATCCTCTAACATGATAATTTTGCTCTCCATGACTCCATCAACAAACACGAGAATTGGAGAAGCGAGAGAGATGCTTCCTATAACTTGTTTATTTTATTTTCAGCCACATATTGATTGGCTAATATCTTTGTTGTAGTTTTCGACAATCTCAAAAGTCCAAAAAGGTATTTCAACTTATAACATTAGTTTGAGACATCAATTTTTTATATAGTAAAGATAGAATATATTTTTTAGTTAAATAACTAACTAGGCTCCCATCTTACACATCATTTATTCATCTTGAAAATGAAAAAATTTAGTGAAAGGGGGAGAGGTGGAAGCCCAGAGCAGTGAGGTGTACATCAGAGCTTCTTCCACAAAATCAGATGATCTTCGAGCCTCGTCCTCCACCAGGCACAAAGGGCATACCCTCTAATAATACTAACAGTAGCGACGTTTTTCCCTTGTGTGACCGGAACACAATGGAGGTGATGTGACTCTCAGTGTAAATCCCCTCAACGGCTTCAATGTAGTCATTTTTTTTTGTAGTGGGCTTCACAACTATAATCTATAGTTATATATATAAAGTAATGAAACTTTGTATAAAGTTATAAAGATAAAATAAGTTAATAAAATAAACTAAATAAAAAAGCTATAATCTGTATAAAATCCGCATTAGTCTCAGTCGAATGCCAATAAGCTGCTTCGGCTACAACTATAGTCGAAGCAGCTCATGGGGATTCGATTAACACTAGTGCGCTGAAATTTTATAAAGTAGTAATTGTAGATTTTATACGTATGTGTTAACGCTGCAGTAGTAAAATTTGACAAAAATGACGCCAAAATTATTAAAATCTACAATTTTTTTTTTTCACATCTTCGAAGAAACCAACATCCCACTCGTCTTCTCCAACCATTGCTAGTTCGGTATTATTGGATGCCCTACGCACAACTCGGTTTAGAGGCCTTAGAGTAAACAAAATTTATCTTTTACATTATATATAAAAAATTATATGCATTTTTTTAGTTCGATTTACACTAAAAGTAAAAAATGTTGACCCAAACTAAAATCTAATTATGGAGACAAAATTTATTTTGTTTCCTACTAAATTGGGCCTTTTCTATATATATATATATATATATATATATATTTTGGACAAACTATTATTAAATAAAACTTAAGAAAAAAAAAAAATTGTCGGACTAGAAGTCACCGCTTGGGTGGCTTCTCTTGTGGGCCGGCACTGCCTCCAACTCTAACGCTCACTTGTACTCCCCTCGGGAGCTTCAACCTTCTGCTGTTGGGTTATACCCCTACCGCTTATCGTGAACGTAGGAACTTGCACCAAACTTGGAAAATAGGTAGGTACAGTGACGAGGACGATACTGACCAACCAAATCTTTTATTTCAATTTCACGGAACTTATCTCCCTTGGCGATATAAATACAAGCTTTTCCCTCCTCGTTATAACAACATATTACAAGGCTCATGAGACTTTTATCTTCGTCGACGAAGTTACTTGGCGGGTAGTAGCTGACATCTAAACTCGACCATTCAGGAACCTACACACTCATCAGATTCACCCACACTACAGCTTCTCCATCCCCATTTTTAATATTTTCTTTTGTCACCCAAATTTCAATATTCCTTGCTGTAAAATGAAAATTGATCTTCCCTAAATACGGCAAGAAATAGTTACGACTGTGATCAGATATGGTCTGCTCTGTTTATTTTTTCAATTTTGGGGCAATACGTAAATATTATTATTTATTTGGTTCAAAAGTGTAAATAATTCGAGCAAACCAATTCGGTGTCCTTCATCTCATTAACCGGTGAGTAATCATCATCACAAAATCTATACTAGTATTTTTGCAGCAGTTTTTGCTCAAAAATACTTTTTGAAAAGTTTTTATTAATGCATTGATTTTAATATTAGTTACCAAAACTTCAAAATTAATTATAGGTAAGATTTAAAAAATAAAGAAATTTTTCTACCTCATTCAAACATAAATATGATTCCCTTTCATTTTTATTTGAATTTATATTTAAATTATCCTGAATTATTCTATAATACATTTAGTTAATAAAAATTGTGATTTTTTTCCTTCATATGATGTAATACAAAATTTTAAAAACGGACATATATTACTCAATATATAAATTGGGCAATGGTTTAGAGTCATACTATAAAAGAGACCAAAATGATTCTGAATACAAATGAGTAGAAACCTTGATTTATCAGGCATTCAAACTTTAAAAACTTTTATTTGGTTTATTCCGGTTCTTTGTTTTAAAGATTTTTAAAAGGTTAAATATGAAAATATTTAAAACTTTTAAAAAGTTAAATATGATAAATGTTATACCGTAGCTACACAATAAATATTAAAAATTAAGATGATATAGTATGAGTTAAAATATCTCGGGACGGGGTAATATAGTGAGACTGATTTTATCGATATTTATATAAATTAAAAAATATCATTAATTCGGTGTTACACAGGTAAAATATCATTTCATTATTTTGTTAATACTGTCATTATCAGAGAATAGACATATCTAATTAAATTGATTAAATAAATAGTTTATTTAAAAAATAAATTATATTGCAGTATTATATGGTTTATTTAAAAATTATAATATAATTATAACATATTTAACCAACAAATACAACTTATAATTTAAATATTTGAGTTATAAATAATTTTGCCTCGCGGTGTACCGCAGGTTCTAATCTAGTTTAGAAATATACAAGTAGCTAAACTGGTGACCCAAAAAAAAAAAGGGAAAAAATTAGCTAAGTTTTTCTAATTTTCTAATATCTTTAGGATTTCCAATTTTCCAATAATTTTGGAGATTATAGAAAAACTATACAATAATGTCTTTAGAATTATAGCAAAGAAAGAAAAGCGTTCAAGCTTTAAAAGTAAAAGGTAATACTGTCCATATTCGTGTGGAAATAGGAAATTATATATATTCTTTAGCTAATGAAAAAGGAAACATAGTAAAAACCTTAATGTGTAAAAATAAGGAAAATCTAATGGGATTGAGTTAAGTCTCTCTCTATATATACTACAGAACCTTTCGTTTCCCATCATTCACACATTAGGATCGAAACTTTTCAAACCCTGTAGTTGATCATCTTAAATCTCTCTTACGAGTTCTCTCTCTCTCTCTCTCTCTCTCTCTCTCTCTCTCTCTTTCAGGATGGCTCCTTGCGGGAAGAAACCAAACAAGTCCTCGAACTATTTCAAACAAATATTTCCTGCTTTTAAGAAGAAAGCAACAGAGCTCTCTGTTCTTTGCGGGAACTCTGTTGGCTTCATCTGTTACGGTCCCGACAACGATGTCCATGTTTGGCCTGAGCCTCAAGATAACCCACAAGCCTTACCGGAAATCGTTGGAAAGTTCAACGCGTTGAGCGATCACATGAGAATGAGTCACGCCTCCGATCTCTTCGACTTACCATATCTCAAAGGTTTGTCGAATGAAGAATTGCTTAGACATCTCGCTAAGCTGAACTCCAACTCAGTTGGGATCAAGCAGAAAAAGATGAGTATATTAACAAGAAGAGGAATCTTGAAGAAGCCCAATGATCATCTTAGGGTTTCAGACAACGCCGCCACCATCATCTCAAACCGCAAGGTGGCGCCTTCTTCGGATGATCGATTAGGGTTTGGAGAGTCGGGTTTTGTTTCCCGTGGCATTCACGAAACTGTTTCCAGCTTGGGATCTACTGCTGCTGCTTCCAAGGTTTCGGATTCTTCTCCTCTCACGTTAGGTTTGTCTTGCGGCG